>NW_010405397.1:46801-62246 GCF_000710305.1 Buceros rhinoceros silvestris | reverse complement strand
CCCCAAACCAAAATCTCTACTTCATTTCAAATCCATGCAAAGAAGTCTGGGCAAGTGAGCGGGCTTGGAGTTACGAGTCTAATTTGAAGCCGATAAGTATCTGACCCTCCCCTGTGGTTTGTGGAGGGTGAAGGGAGGTGGTCTTCTCCAGCCTGCCTCCGTGAACACGTCCTCGTGGAGGCTGGGGAACAGGGAGGGCTCGCAGATCTCGTTACTACCCCCCCCAAGGCCTCACTGTGGAGTTTACAATTTAATTTTCTGCATTTGTAATCTGTAGCCCTTGTGTATATAATGTCTAATGAAAAAGGCCTTTTTTAAATTAACATGGTATTTGGAAAAAAACCCCATGTGTTTCTATTTCATTATCGAACTACATTTATAAAGGAAAAAAATACTCAAGTGGAGGGTGATCGGATTTAGTTGGCAGCGACACAGGACAGTCAGAAAACATAGATATCCTTACGTAAATGTCTGCATAACATCAAAACGCCTTTGGGTACAACTTTGTTCTTGCTCAAGTTAATAAAACCCTTCCATGATTCCATCCACCGGGCTCTTCTCAGCCTCTTCCCCTCATGCCTGACCATGCTCAGTGCCGACCCCGCGATTCACTCTCCTGCTGACAACATATGAAATAAGGATCCTTCGAAGAATCCACTCTGCTTTTCTCTCCTACCCTTCCAACTCCTTCCTTTATGGATGGGTTCCTCAAGAAAATGAGGCTTACATGATTATTCTTCATTTAATACTTCTAAGGGTTAATCACAAATACAAACTGCAGGTAAAGATTTCAAAGTTGCAAACATGGGACAACACAGAGCATCTGAAGCTTGAGGGATCCCTGAAGATCACTTGGTCCCTGCTCAAGGCAGTGGAGTAGAGCAGCTTGTTCAGGACATCATCAGTACAATGGCTTTAGGGTTCTAGGTATCTTCGGAGATGGAGACTACATAACTCCTTGGGGCAATTACCTTCCCTGTTTACTTAAAGCAGATGGTCAGCTAAAGAAGACAAGAACATACAAGAGAGAAGCTCAGCCCTATTAGACACTAGAGAATACAAACAAAGGCGAGCTGATGAAACCAACCTTCCTGACAATGCCACTCCCAGGACAGCAGTGTTTCCCTTGTTCAAGGTATTTATCAGGGGTGGAAAAGACACTCAGCAAATCAGCTGTGTCTGTCCAAGAGGGCTTCGAACCAGCCTCTTCTCCGGGAAGGCTCCCACTGCCGTTCTGAGACCCTTCCACTTCTCTCCCTACTATTTTCTGGGGACATGCACTTTCTGCTCTCCTTTCTTTCGCTACCACTGTATCCTCTGGCTCCAGGCTTTTCCTCATCTCTATTGCTTCATTTGTTTAATCCCAGCACCTCAGAGGGAGGAAGCCGTCCTGTTTTCCTTGTTAATCAGAAATCTCTGGCAGTGACCACAAGAAAAGCCTCCAAGAACGCTGAACTTTTTGGTTCAACGCATTTCATCATAACAGAGCTACCAGCATGCAGAGTTGATTTAGTTTTGCAATTTTCTGTGGAAATACCTTCCAAGCGCTTGCCTTGGCCTCCAGAAATCCTCTACTACACTCAAAGACACGGCAGGAACGTCCCAGAAAAGCGGTTGTGTTTTTTAGTAGCTACCAAATTCCTAAAAAGTGTCGTCTGAGCCACTGTGCTGAGTCTGCAGAGTTTAAAACTGGAGGGAAAAACCAGCATTTCTATCGTGAAGTCCATCACCAGCAACACAAGCCCATCACGTGTGTCTAGAAAGCACCTACCATCTCCTCAGCGGTGTCCCAAGCTGGGGACAAGCATTCTTCAAGCATGCTCCTTGGTGCCAACAGCTCACCTGAGATTTATGGTGTTCATTATTGCAGGGCTCATGGAGGAAGCATCAATCACACCTGCATTTCTTTAGAAGAGCACAGACATGGCCAAATCCAGCTCTTCTGGTCTCCTCTCTGAACAGCAGGCTGCTCCTCCAGAAAAGAGCATCTGAGCACGTTAAATAACAAGGGTTCCATTTCCCCAGAGTATTATCCCATCTGTTAATACAATCTAAACATTCCAACTTCAACCACCATCCCTCCATCACCTCCTCTACAACTGTAATTACATTCCATCTTCTCAGCTGATTCAGTCCTTCCCAACACTGGAGAAGAGCGAACTGGTGCAACTGGGCTCTCCACCACTAAGCAAAATCAAATGCAAAGGCAAATTCCTGATGGAAGAGGACAGAAACAATAGATGGAGATGAAGGAAGGCAAATGTTTTGCTACCGACAGTGTACTGTGATTGAGACAATAGCTGTAACCACAGCAGCCTGTGCAAGGTTTATTCATACAGTGCTACATCCACCCTGAACCCATCCAAAATTTAAGACCTGAATAAAGGAGGTATTTTTGCTACCGACAGTGTACTGTGATTGAGACAATAGCTGTAACCACAGCAGCCTGTGCAAGGTTTATTCATACAGTGCTACATCCACCCTGAACCCATCCAAAATTTAAGACCTGATAAAAAAATAAATAAAAATATTTCTGATAAAAGATCAACAGCCACACGAAGATGGACAACTGAGGCACAGAAATGTTCCTGGCTAATGATTCAACACACTCCCCAAGGTGTAAGACCTGAATCCATCCCTAATCTTCCTAAAATTAAAGAAAAAAAAAATCTCATTTAACCTTATTACATTCAAGCCTCTCAAGGCGAACACCCCAGGAGACGCTGTCCCCTGGTACACACCAATGCAAGCCGCCCTGGTGATGGTTTCAGGCTGGGAGAGGTCTGAGCTCTGAGTTTCCTTGATTTTTATCAGGGTTCCCTCAGACTAACGCTATTTTGAGCTTGCCCTTGGTACGCAATCCTATTTCAACACTGCATCCGACCTCATCGTGCTGCGAACTGTGAAGTGAGTGTTCCTCCAGGGTTACAGCCACGAGAGGGGCCGGGGAGGGCGGCTGGCGGGGCCGTAGGTAATCCACTTTTCTGTTGCAGGGCTCATGTAATTCTATTCAAAGCAATTCATTAATTGTCCTCCCAGCATCTCGGAAATATTGTGTATTGCTCATGGTGGGAGTTATGCAGAGGGCACAAGGGACAGCGTCTTGACGGGGAGGAAACCTCATACTCATGGCATTGCTGTTGCCTGCATAGAGACCTCTGAAAATTAGAAGTGTTTTTACCCAGTATAAAGCACAGAGTAATGCTGAGAGATGATTACAATTTTCAATGTTTTGACCTGAATCCTTCAAACTTTGGATTCTTTCAAAAGAAAGAAACGGGAAACCATGACGCCTGGGAGGAAAGAGCATTTTGCACTACCATCGACGCCTCTTTTTTCCTCACAGGCTCCTTTCTGAACTCGCCTTTGGAAGAGCCTGTGTTTTAAATTCAGCCACATCAGCTTTGATTTACTGTGACAGTGAATTGCTCTTTATTAAAAAAAAAAGAGAGAGAACTTTGTCAGGATTCAAGTTCCCATCCCTTTCAGTTTAAGAGTCTGTAACTTCATTACCTTGTTCTCACTTAACAGGACAAAATAAAAAGCAGGACTGAATGGATTTTTCTCCTTTAATTTTTATTTTCTGCTTGTTTTCAGCTTGTTCACCCTCTCACCACCAAGGAAAGCATCACGATTCTTTCTGGTTTCACAGGGCCTCAGCTACTAATCTCTGCCTATACCACCTTCCCCGTCCGTTCAGCATTACAACTCAAAGCTCCCTCTCTGTATCGACAACTTGTTTGTGGGATTCTGCATGCTGTTAAGTAAAGGAGACGGTAAGTCGGTTAGAGAGGACGTTAAGACAGGGCTTTTGCTCTCAAAGAAAAATCCTTCAAGTCCACAAAGCCTGGCTAGAAACACAGAGGTGGAAAACAAAAGCGGCATCCTCCACTCCATGCTGCTGATGCTGATTTGCATGATGCCCCAGCCCCAGGTCATAAATCCTGCCTTTAACCTCCAGGCTGTTGGAGGAGCAGGTTTGAAACACCTGAGGCTGTGTTGTTCCTGGTAGCATAAGCTCAGCTCCTGGTTTTTATGGCTGCTTTGTCATGAATTTCTACTTGGCCATCCCTTTTGTGCCCTGGGAGGCTTTACTGCAATGTATCAGGTTTGCATGGCAAGGTTTTGGCAGTGGAGGGGCTACAGGGGTGGCTTCTGGGAGAAGTTGCTAAAGGCTTGCCCTATATTTGATAGAGCCGATGCCGGTCAGCTCCGAGATGGACCTGCCACTGGCAAAGGCCAAGCCCATCGGTGATGGTGGTAGCACCTCTGCGATAAAGTATTTAAGAAGGGGGAAAAAGAACCTGCACAAGGAAAGAGAAGTGGGAATATGTGACAGAAACAACTCTGCAAACACCAAGGACAGTGAAGAAGGAGGAGGAGGAGGTGCTCCAGGGGCCAGAGCAGAGATTCCCCTGGTGAGAGATTCTTCCATGGTGAAGAATATGGTGAGGCGGGTTCCCCTGCAGCCCATGGAGGTCCACAGTGGAGCAAATACGCACGTTCAGCCCATGGAGGACCCAGCGCTGGAGCAGATGGATGCCTGAAGGAGGCCGTGACCCTGTGGGAAGCCTGTGCTGCAGCAGGCTCCTGGCAGGACCTGTGGACCCATGGAGAGAGAAGCCTATGCTGGAGCATGTTTGCTGGCAGGACTTGTGACCCCATGGAGGACCTACACTGGGGCAGACTGTTCCTGAAGGACTGCACCCCATGGAAGGGACCCACACTGGAGCAGTTCATGAAGAACTGCAGCTCGTGGGAAGGACTCATGTTGGAGAAGACCATGGAGGACTGTCTCCTGTTGGAGGGACTCCGTGCTGGAGCAGGGGAAGAGTGTGAGAAGTCCTCTGCCTGAGGAGGAATGGCTGGCAGAGACATGTAATGAACTGACCACAACCTCCATTCCCCATCCCCCTGCACCACTCGGGGGGAGGAGGTGGAGAAATTGGGAATAAATTTAAGTCTGGGAAGCAGGGAGGGGTGGGGGGAATGTGTTTCAAGATTTAGTTTTTATTTCCCATTACCTTATTATGATGTGATCAGTAATAAATTAATTTTCCCCAAGGTGAGTCTGTTTTGCCTGTGATCGTAACTGCTGAGTGATCTCCCTGTCCTTACCTCAACCTACAAGCCTTTCGTTTTATTTTCTCTCCCCTGTTCAGCTGAGGAGGGGAGGGGCAGAGCAGCTTTGGTGGGCACCAGCAGCCAGCCAGGATCAACCCATGGCACGCAGCTTTATTCAGTGGTCCCCTCCTCATCTTGACTCCCTCAGCCGCTTTCCTTCTGTGCAGCCTAACCAAGCATTTCAAACCACGGTGTGACGTTGTTTTTGAAAACTAATCTTGCTTTAACAGCCTCTTTAGCCAAGCAGATTTTGCTGTGATTTCATACCCAGTATTTTTGTCCGTGCAGATGTCTTAAATTTTCTTCCAAGTTTATTTATTGATCATATAACAGTGATAGGATATTCCAGAGGTAACTACAGACCAAAGGCAATTAACCCAGCATTGAACTTCTGTTCCAAAAAGCAGCAGCATATAACTGTGTGTCCGACTGGATGCACCATTTTTGCAGTCATTCATGATATTGTTTTACCTGGTCGTTAATAATAAATCGAGATTGCTCCTCAGCGGGCTGAGTCTGATAAGCTTCAAAGAGTCTACCCCGTGGAAGTGCCACCATCTGACACCATCACACCTATGTGAGCACATCGCTTGCGTTGGGAGCCAATGTCAGGGCTGATCCCAGGTCGTTGCCTCCGTGTAATAGCTCCGCGATGCATTTCCGCTCCATCAGGGAGTTCAACGAGAAATTAAACTATAACCAGCCCCATGCTGATGGAGTTTCTCATTGATGTTGGGGAGCTTGCAGGGCACCTCTGCTGCAAACCAGCCTTGTGACTGAAGTTCATGCAGGTACGCTCTGTGCAGTTCACTTCACCTGGGGGTTAGAACACTGGTGATCCCCCCAACCACCCAAAAAACCAGGATCTGAACTTATTTTCCAGCCATCTCCTATCAGGAATAGATCCAGAATGACTGAAGGTCACTCAACCTTCTCCCTGCAGTGCTGGGTGTTCACATATTCCCTCTTTCCTCTCCCCCTCCAAAGCCTCTGAAATACAGATTACTTTTGCAGAAGAAATGGAAACTTGATCATTAAAATTAGATAACTGAACAAACTCACAGCAGGAGCCCGCTAAATCCAAAACCAAGATCAATTTTGTTAGGAGAGAACCCCATCATTTGATTGATAGCCATGTGCAACCTATTATTCTGATGCTTGATAGAAGTTCTCGCATGGCACGTTAATGCAGTCTAACTCGGAGATCTTGCCCAGCACAGGCTTGGCTGCTACTGGGAATACTCCAGACGATACCATCTGCTAAGCCTCCAAAGCTGGGGTGACATTTTAGGTGACCGGTGAAGGGTGGAAGTGTTTAATTTAGGACACTTTCCGGTACAATCATAGCAATGGGAGATCTCATAGATAAGTTACACTCACCAGCATCCTTCTGGGAGATATTTTTTTTTACCCATTCGCTGTCCGACAGGACAAAGGGGCCTTTATGGTGTTTTTAGCAACTCTCTTTATTTAGTACATATTGTGGCTGATTCGCTGTTGAAATATCATTCATTTCCCTCCCCTGAGAGATACTCAAAGGAGCAGCAAGTAATCAACTTTAAACAAACAGGCCATCTAAATATACAAAAAGAGGAGAACAATAGCAGCATTAATTATAAACCAGGCAGGCAGGTTTCCTAGGGGAATTTATATGCAGGGAATTTGTTTCTGCACAATTTATTTCTCTCTCTGGGGGCTCAGAAGAGTGGTGGCTGCTCGGAGCGGCTTAAGCGGAGCCTTATCGCTGGGGAAGATGAGGACAGAGGGATGGGGGAAGTGTCAAAGAAACTGGAATCAACATGGACCAAAACCAGCAGGAGAGCCAAAGCCACGTAATTTTGAACTTGGAAAAGAGAAGGATGCGCTTGTCCTGCTTGGCTGTTGCAAACAATAAATAGCAAAGGCAGGGATGTGTCCTACAGCTTTTAACACTTTAACAGGATCCCCAAAATCTTTCCTGTGTGGTGTTACTAGACATCCTATAAACCATTTGACCCCCATCCTGCTGTGGGTCCAGCAGCCATGGAAAATCCCCAGGGATTATATGGCAGCTGGATGCTCAACTGGGTGCTGAGGGCCGAGGTCTATGTAGCATTGCATTATGACCATCTATCCCAGCACTTCAAAGGTCCTCAAAAAAGCCAGGAAGGCGTTCTGGCTTTTAATTCAGCTTGGAAGAACAAGTTCAAGGCAGCATCTGTGCTTTAACAAGGTGTTAGTTCTGCAAGCGTTGACCAAGGTGTGTCAGTCCCTACAGCAAAACCCTTGTTTGGAAGAGATTCACTTTGCTCTTCTTTAACCCAGCAAAATAAGGAGAAAAGCACATTTGTGAGATGCCAGAGGAGAACTGTTACAGGACTCCATGAGGAAGAGTCTCTCTAATGATTGTAACGATGCACAAATTAGAAGTGAGTTGTCAGTGCTGAGCAAAAGGCCTGCAAGACACATGGCAATTGCTTGTGTACCTTCCTTGGCTGATGTCGTGCATCCAGTTTTGGAGCGAGTGATACAAAAGGGATGGGGATGGACTGGTGAGCAATCAGGGGACAGCACTGAGGACAAGTAGATGCAGCAAAAACCCAGCTCTACAGATGGAGAGGACAAATATATTCCCTCCAAGAAGGAGCAGGGAATGACATGCTTAAACTAAAAGTGATTAACATCCATGTCCAACAGTAGAAAAGCTTTGGTAGCAGCAAGGAGCAGCAAGCGCTAGGATAGATGGTGCAGGGGAGGCCGCGTGTTCCTGGCATCGGGGTGTTTTTAAAGAACAGGATGAAGAGGTTGTCACAAATGGCTTGGATGCAGTAATGACTATCTCTTGTCAGAGGGATGTCTCCACAACCCTTCTGAATCTGCTTTCTGTGGTTGAGTCGGTTAGACAGCAGTTCACCCAGGACCTGAGATGGAAAGCAAAAACCAGAAAGGGACGTGGTTCTGTCACCTGTCACTTGCAAGCGCCTTGGGCGAGGCAGTCGTCCCACTCAGAACAGGCTCAAAGCACCAAAACCATAAAACCTCACAAGTGCCTCCAAAAGACACCGAGCTCAATTTTTTTCCTTTTTAAAGAAACCTGAAAACACAACTGAAACATTCTCTTCCTGTACAAAACAAGGTCTCCACCAGCTACTGGATGCAGTGCAAAAGGTGACTACTGAAGAAAAACACAAGTATTTTGCCCTACCAACAACCCTGAACAGAGTGAAGTAGGTGGACATGCCGGGTCACCCCGAGGGTGTGGAAACTTCTTTAGAACGGAAAAGCAATAAATATTTGCACCGTGTTTCACTGGCATATGAGGACAGGGAGACTTTGGGTCCCATCTCCTGATGAGGAAGCCCTACAAGGTGCCCCTGAGGTTCAAGAGGTGGATGCAGGAGCATGGAGAAGATGCACCCTTAGTTTGCACCATGCATCATGGATCCAGCCAGCAGTGCGGGGCGGTTTCAGGAGCTTTTGCTGGCCAGGTGACCACAGCAGGTATGGACCATTATGTAAAACCACCATGGTCCTGAGGATCCCAGCTTGACCACAGAGATCTCGCCTCTCGCCTACTTCAGCAACAAGCACACCCACAGCACTCAAAATAAAGGGGAAAATTCTGATTTAAAAATGGGTTCCCAGGAAAACTTCACCCTAAACCTCAGCGCTCTCCTACGGCACAGATAGGGAGTTGAAATACAGCACAAAACCATGTTTTCATCTACAGACTTTTAATGACAAACCGCAAAATCCTGGGCTCCTCAGCACTTTGTCATTAGAGCCCACAACTGAAGTTTACGGGGCTTGATCAAATCACTTAAACCCTGCTTTAGTTTTACAGAATATTTTACAGTATATAAAAACTGGTGACTTTTCAGCATGGGGCTTTTATAACTTTATTTTCTATAACTGAATCTTCCCATTCCTGTTAGCTCCATGGTTGGAACGCACCCGCGTGGCGCTCTGCAAACCACGGCTGGCCATGACGTACCACGGAAATGAAAAATAGATGTTTTTTAAAGGACTACCAAACTACCAGAGAACAAATCACCCTCCCAGAGCTGGGGGTGAGGGAAATGTTTCTTCTCTGGAAGGTTTCTTGTGCTTTCTTGGAAGCCTTATTGGGGGTGCTAGGTCTGCTCTGAGACATCAAACACTGAGACAACGTGATGTGGCCGTGAGGCAACAAAATCCAGCTCAGTTTTCCAGCTCCTTCTGCCTCCTGGCTACAAATTGATGCTTCTTGATGATGCCCTTTGATTTGGGACCAGGAGTCATGAGGCACCATTCTGCATTCCAACAGCAGCCCCCACCGCTAGTGCAAACGCCCTGAGGTGACACTCCTGAGGTGACACCCAAGTTGGGACAGATTTTGCTCCAGTTCTTCATGCATCCCCAGCAAGAGCCCAATCTGCAGCCGCTGGCATCCAGGGCCCTACGTTTAAGGCTTGATGGCAGTGGGGTGAGGGCTGGCACTGCACGAGCAGGTCCCTCCTGGCGCTGGTCCAGCACCAAGGTCACACCAGGGTTTTGGCTTGGCTTCTTGTGTTCCCCACCCCAAGAGGATTTGCAACCAAACCTCAGCTGCATTTTCACAGAGGGAAGGAAGGCAGAGGGGTCAGGCACAGGGCAGGGTGCGGTGAGCCCTGATGCTTTACCGAAGCGTAGGCAGCAAAGGCACCCAGCTGGCAGGTGGCAGGATTGGCCAGTGGCCACCTGGCTCACCGTGAGTTCACCCTTGCACCCAGGGCTTGGATCAAATCACCTAAACCCTGCTTAGACCACCCTGTTATCACTTAACCCTGTTATCTAATGGGCAGTGCTGTCACAACACCCTGCTTGCTGCCTGTTCCGCTTGCTTACCCACCCTGTCAGTGGGACCAAGAGGGGTCCTCATGGTGGCATAACAGGGACAACGCCATCGCCAATAGCAAGCTGGCTCTATATCTCAACCAGCAAAACCGAGGTGAGCCAACGCAGCCAGACCCTGGAGGGTCTCACCTGCATACACTTAGTTTTATTCTTCTTTTCCCTTCTCTAAATACCTTTTATTTTCTCTTCTTAGAGCAAAAAGGGCTTGGCAACACTCCTCCGCTAACACCTCTGCCATTGCCGGGCTCATCGCAGCTTTGTTCCCAAGACAGGCGCGTTTCAGGCTCCTTTCAACTCTCAATGACCTCACCTGCCTAACTTTTAAAATTTTTTTTCCCCTTCCTTTTGTCTATGTGGACTAAATTTCTGTCAACAAAGCTGAAAGGCCAAGTAGAGTTCACGGTAACAACTCACATTTCTTAGCAGGTTGCCCAGAACTAAGCCCTAACCTTAAACATGAGTGTACAGTAGCTTTAAGAACCTGAGAAATATAAATCCTAGCATAGAAAATAAGAGTATATCAATGTCTGCTGGACTGACTTCTACGAGCCATGGCCAGAACTCAGTGAGCCTGGAGCACTCCGTCTGCCAGATATTTATGTGGTGCTTTAATTGCCAGAACAAAAACAACTTTCCAAGTCGAACATATGCTGTATTTTGAACTCCTGACAATGGTGGCTTGTGGCATCATAAATTACACTTGTTCCCTTTGCAGAGTCAAAGCAACACGTGGAGCTGAAGTTTCTTTACGGTGGTTCATAGTGGTACGAGATACCACCTTTGGCTGCAGGTCTTGATTCAGCTTTGAATAGAATATAGGGATTAATACGAAAGAGTTGGGGGTGTTCACCCTGGAGAAGAGAAGGGGAGACTTTAGTGCGGCCTTTCAGTACCTTCTATAGAATCACTGAGTGGTTTGGGTTGGAAGGGACCTTCAAAGCTCACCCAGTCCAACCCCCTGCAGGGAGCACGGACATCTGCAACTAGAGCAGGTTGCTCAGAGGCCCCAGGGGCCAACCTGACCTGCAATGGTGCCAGGGATGGGGCTTCTCCCACCTCTCTGGGCAACCTGGGTCAGGGTCTCAGCACCCTCATTTGTCACCTGTGACCACCCAGTGTGAACAACCCCACACCACTGGGTACCCCCCGCAAGGGGTCCCTTTGGACAAGTCATAGCAAACTGTGAGCAATACGAGGGTCTCAACACCCGCAGCCTGCTCAACCCTGGAGCTGCTGCACGGCACTGCCACAATATGCAGCATTTTTTCCTTCCCCCTCCCCCCCACTTTTTCTTCCTCTCTCCTTTTTTCCCTTTTTCTTTTACCCCTTTTCTTTTCACTGCCATATTATGCTGCAATTTTTCCTTTTTTTCTTTTTCTCCTGTTTTTTTTTGTTTCTTTTTTTCTCTATTTCCCCTTTTAAAATTTCCCCTTTTTTCTTCTCCTTTTTTCTTTTCTTTTAGTCACATTATGATGCATTTTCCCCTTTTCCCCCTTTTTCCTCTTTTTTCTCTTTTCTCTTTTTTCCTTTACTCCTTTTTCTTCCTTTTTTTTTGTCCCTCCCCCCGCCTTTTTTCACTTTTTTTCTCACCTCAAAGGATGATGATCACCCTTAGTGATGTGCAACAAAGTTCTCCTAAAAGCTAGAGTAGACCAAACAACTTTTATCCTGATCACAGGAAGGGTACAAAGCCATAACTGTTTTCCCCCATGATGGAAGGGATCATCTCCAGAGAAGTAGCTTAGTAACACAGAGGGTTATTAATACTGGAACATATAGGAGGGGAGCGGACATGAAGCCAAAGTCTATAGTCTAAACAGCTGTAACGCTCCACAGTTATAAATCATCCAAAAATGGAATAAACCCAACACAAATCCATATTAAAAAAAAAAAAAGTCACCTGTACTCAATTACACCATCAACTGCATCAAGGAATGTCACTGACAGGGCAGGGCAGGAACACATCAAACCAACCCTTTCACAGCCGGTCCGACTGGCCACCATCAGGCCTTGCGTTAGCCGTACCCATCACCGGCATCAGCATCAACACCTATTCTGCAGGTTTCACTTTTTTTCTGAGTTTTCAAGGCACTGGAAATTAATGGGAAAGTGGTAAATACTATTCTTTAGTGGAAACAGTAGGAGTTTCACTGTTGACTGAAAGCTCTGCCATAAACTACAAATCTCAAAGAGCACCGGATGATAAATGCTCCAATGAATCTCCAAGCCAGTACCTCGCAGCAGTGAACATGCTGTCGTCCATCCCTTCTAAAATGAAACACATTGTAAGGTCGGGTTTTCCACCATTCCCCGGCATTTCACGTCCTCTGTCCCTAAGCCAGTGGGTCTGCACCCTTTTTTGATCTGTTGAGCTCTCCAAATTCTAGCAGAGGGACGTATACTCCTGAATAATTAATTAAGGCTTACTGGCAAGAGGCTCCTCTGAGAGACCTTTTCCAGATGCCTCAGAAGTCATCCAGAGACACAAACACACGGCTTTTACCTACAAAATCTCTGAGACGAGCCTTCAAGCAAATCAGACTCCGTCACCCAGAGTTTGCTTGCTCATGCTGGTGGGAAATCAAACTTATGAGCAAGCAAAAGCTTATTGGGAGCATTACTGGCTACTGAGATGGTGCTTTTCAACCAAAACACTGAAAAGCATTTCAAAGTGGGGCTATTTTGAGACTTGCAAGGTGTCCTTGACCGTTTTCAGATGGAAATGGAGGTGGGGATGGGGCTGAAGAAGTCTGCATGAGTGCTGTTTGAGATGTGCCATTCAAGAGCACGATTGCACAGAGAAAAGGTCGCCTTAGCTTGTTTTCTAAATTGGTGGCTAACTTGTAGAATGTTGTTTCCCCAACACCAGAATCTTTTAAAAGTCACCTTAGCTAGACTGTCCTTTTGCCATGACAGGTTGGACCAGATGATCTCTGAGGTCCCTCCTACCTGGGATTCTGTGATTCAACAATTATCCTTTCACCCATCTATAGAAATAATTTTGGAAATCCCATAACCAGCTCCTGCCTCGGGGTTTCCACTGCCACTAACAGCTCAGAAGGGAAAAAAAAAAACCAACCCCAAACATTTTTTATTCTACAGCCTCTTTCCACCCATTAACACCAAAATGCTTGGCAAACACTGAGCTATTTGGCCCAGATGTCCCCATGAGGTCCCAGGGGTTGTCATTATTACTGGAGCACTTTACCTTGCAGTGAGGGATGGGGACCCCAGTCAGAAGCTGCACCCCATGATGCCTGGACTCCCCAGGACCTCCTCTCTCCTTGCCGGACACCTCTCACCCCCTGTCCTTGGTATTGGTGCCAAGGGAGGCGCGGCTATAATTGACATCATGTGTGCATGGGGCTAGCTGTGCTAGAGAGCACACAGGGCACAAAGTATCTCTGGAAAAATTAAATAATATTAAAAAAAAAATTAAAAATTGCATTTTCCTTCCCCGCTCAGGAGCGGGGCCTGTGTAACAGCATAACCCAGTGTACATACGTTGTTAGACACTGTTTAAATATAGCATCTAACTATGAAAACATGAATAATTGCAGCGCTTAAAACGTCTGGCTAATCTTTAGCAGAACTGCAATCAATCACCGGTGTCAGACGGGGAAACATTTCTCAGTTTCATACACAAAACCTTCCTTCAAATGCGAACTATATCCACTTTCAGTGTTTGGACTGACTTTCCCATCTGATATTAATGGAAGTGCTCTCGGCATGGAGAGGCACTGGTCGGAATTGATTTTCTGATTTATTTATTTTTATAAAAAAAATAATACATCGAGTTGGGAATGACAGTCATAGGAAAAAAAAAACCAAACCCTTCCATTCCCTGAACAGATGAAGGGGAATTTGGATGGGTTTGTAGCTTTATTAAAGAAAATACAGGGAACACGTTCAGCTGAACTTGCTCTTTGCTTACCAGCTCGCAGCTCGAGAAAAGCAGTGAAGGAACAGCTGAGCCTACAGGTCAACCCCAAAATCCTGGAGCTTGTGCCCACCAGCCTCATCAGCTCTCCTCTGGGAGCTTGGTAGTGCCTCACTTTTGGATAGTGAAATATATAATAAAAAATATAGTATTATTGACAAACTGGATTATTTTTTCTGAATTAATAGCCAATGTTTGCTTATTTGAAGGTCAGCTGCACTGTCCAACACAACTCTAGTCCAGGTCACTGCTACACTGAAGCTTTGCCTGTCCCTTGGTAGACAGTAACACATCTCTGGCTTTTCTAGAAGAGCATTTCTCAAGTTTTCCCCAATTTCCTCGAGAGCAGCTGCATTTTCTGCTGCAGCACGGGCCATACAGCTGGCTCACGTGTCTCTCCCTGGATGGAATGTGATAATAACGAAGTAATCCCAGTTTAATTAATCTGAGCCCTGGCTGACCACGGCTCCATGCAATTACTTATGCACTGAGCACAACGATTCTCACTAGAGCAGGACACGTCTTCCAGAAGAACGTGCTCTGTTCAACCAGAATATGCATGAACAAGGCCATAACCACGTCAAGAGTCCTTCTCCCCACCAAGACTTTGCTGGAGACCAACTTGTAGACCCTCTTGAGGGTCCACCTGCTGTTACAGAGCTAAGCTCATCAGTTAATGCCATTTTATAGCCAGGATTATTTTCCCACTTTATTACAGCAAAGAGAGAAGGGTCCTGTCACCATTTACCATATTAAATAAGAAAACCTCAGAGCTGGCAGCAGTAGAAACACTAATTATTCTGGTTGCTGGCATCAGACCACTCTGGAGCCCAGACTTCATCTGGCTGATAAAGCTCACTGAGCATTTTCAAGCTGTCAGAAACCTCTAGGTTGGCCTGAGGTACGAAGGAACCTGATCTGATCAGATCCTAAAACAATTCGGAGAAGACGCGGGCAAGCACAACCCACCTTGTTATGTTTCTCTTGCTACTTCTTTCTCTCCATCTTTTACAATTTTTTTTTAATTTATTGGGGGTTTTTTGTGTGCAGACTCCCAAAGGCAAAGAACCAACAAGGTTGCTGACGGTGGAGGCACTCACAGCCGACATCTCGAAACCAGGAAATCGGGTTTATCAGAATTAAATAGTGCTAAGACCGAATCTGCAGCCGCGGTTCAGATGATGGTATCTGGAGCCCACACAAGCCCTTTAGGATACGGAAAGTCTCGATAAAATCTGGTGAGTAATACCTGTATTTTTTAATCAGTCGCAATCTGAGCACAAGGGGTTACGTAAGGTTGAGGTAAGGTTTGGGTTTTTTTACACTGCAATGTGCAGTTTGTTTACAGGCGTAAAAAAAATAGATGAAAACCCTGCTGGGACTGCAGCCAGGGTGAAACCCCTGGGTGATGCTGCCTGCTCCAAGAGCATCCCTGCCTGCACTGCCTGCACTCACTCCCCGCTTTGAGAAACAATTTGCTCCTGTAAACACGACATTTGACACACAAGCGCTGTTTTCTTTTCTTCC
>NW_010405397.1:35411-46716 GCF_000710305.1 Buceros rhinoceros silvestris | reverse complement strand
GGTTCAGCAATCCTGCTCTTATCACCTCAGCATCTTCACAGCTGAGGTCAGAAGCTCCTGTCTCGAGATGCACGCCGTCACCTCCAGCCCACAGCTCACCCCACGCCCATAACCCTGCCTCATGCATGTGAGTGGTAACCTGGAGTCAGGTTGACTTGGGTCATCTCAGGAAATACAGTGAAATAAAAGAAATTTCCTAAGCTTCTGCTTCGCTTGTGGGGCAGAGCTACTTGTAGGCTCAGGCCTTTTGGGGGGCAGGTGAGGGGATGTTTTTGGAGGGTCCCCCCCAACTGGGAGAGTTATTTTCCAACCCAATTTGTCTATGTTCTCACATCATCTTTGCTCTTACGCCCACCAGAAAACTAAGGAAATATCTGCACTGCCACAAACGATGCTGATTCTTCCTTGACTTTGCCCATTTTCAGGACACACTGTCCGACAGGGACACCGCGGTACTGGTAAGACCGGGAAGAAATGCATCATTCGAAGCCTGCTACTCCATTTGAAGATCACCATATGCTACCTTGGTATATCGTCTTTTTCAAACTGATTTTAGTGATGCTTTCGCCGTCAAATGCCAAAAGGAGGTTTACGATGCTGTAGAGAGGAGCCCACCATGCAGAAATAACCCCAGCGGGACCCCTGGGTGCCTCAGGAATTACCACCACAAAGGCCTTTCTGAGCTTATGTTCAATATTTCCAAATGCAAACCCATAAGCCAAGCTTTAAAAAATCAGCTGGCGAGCAGTACCAGACACCTTGCACGGCAGCTGACGGCAGAGCCTGAGACGCAGCCGTTCCGCAGAGGTGGGGATTCATACTTTGTCTTGGCCAAAATATGCTGGCACCTATTTTTGGCTTCTCCTCTCCTCCAGGCAGGTGTGAGCGCAGCCTTCCCTTGGAGACGCCCCACTGCGCTGGGAGGACTGAGGGCTGCTCCGTTTCCTTGCTCATCAGATAAATCCTTGTGGGAATTTTGGCAGTGAAGCTCTGAAGACAAACTTGGCTCCAATCCTAACAGTTGGAAGTACCTTCGAGGCAGGATTTGTTTTGATAAGGGATCTCTGGCTTCCTCCTTTCCTTTGCCCCAACATGTCCATGGCTTTTCTGATCCTGTTAAGAGCTTGCTCCAGAAGGACAGAACCAAAGACATGCTGTTGGTGTTGCTTTTGACTTCACAGCCTTGAGTGGCTGCTAAGCCTTGTTGGTCCAGGTTTTGCCAAAACGTTACACTAAACACCCAAGGACTCTCACAAACTTCTCCTGAAACAATTTAGCCCCCCAAAACCTTCAACAACAAAAAGATCAGCTGTTTCTCTGGAAGAGATGATCCCTTCAAATATGGATGAAAACAGTTATGGCTTTATACTCTTCTTGTCATCAGGATAAAACTCATTTGGTCTACCCTAGCTTTTAGGAGGACTTCGTTACACATCATCAAGGTTTCTCAACATCCTTTCAGGCGGGTAGACTAACATTCCCAAGGCTAGGGCAGCAAAGCAAGTAAGTGGTTCAGTCCAAAGACATGGAAAGAGCCATGTTTGCCTGTGCTCATGAGAAAGTGGGTGGCCAAACCACTCAGAAACCGTATGTCCCATCATTCAGAGACCTGCCATCAAAGTGCCTTATACAATGGATGGTCCATGTGGACCTGCTCCCACACACCACTCTATGGCAAGACTTGGATATTTTCACTTGAAAAGCAGGAAAAAGACAAAGGGGCAAAGAGTGGATTTATTTATATAGGAAGTTCTACTGCCTGAACTTTCTGATTCGGGGCTGTTAGTAGTTTCGGGATGCCTCTGGAAGACAAACTCTTGTTGGAGGAGTCCAGCCTTATTTAACCAAAAGACTACCGAAAGCTCTCAACGTACGGTAGAAGCATTTACCTTCTCATGCAAGAAAGGACACTGGGATATTAATCACTAATTTCTGTAGTAGCAATTACTGGGGGTTGCAATGACAAGGATCAAAATAAGGCAAAACCTACCAGCCAAATCACTAAAAAACTTAAATTCCTCCTGCCTCTTGTCCTCCACGATGATCCTGAGCTAGTCCAAGTTTGACAACACCGATTCCTCCAGGTTGTAATTCAGCAACTCACTTGCTCCAAGAGATAATTACCTTGGAAAAATATAATTTATTAGCAAGTCTCCAAGTCATCCACTCTTTGCCAACATCCAAACTGAGAGCACGAAAAAAATCTGAAACTCTTTCTCTCGGGGGAAGCCAACTTATACAAAAAACTGCTATTTGTGGCCTTCGGATAGGTGGCTCACGGAAAATTTGGTTTGTTGGGACATTTTCTCCAGCAGCCACTATGCAATAACCCTTCCTGGAGAGAAGGGCACAGGATGCTCAGCTGTAGAAGACCAGGCTCTGGAAGTTCATGAAGAGGTAGTTAGTGGGGTCTAAGAGGGTCGAGATCTAGTGTGGGGGCAACACAAGGCACCCAAAACTTTGAGAAGGAAAGCTCCCTATGCTGTCGCTCTGAGCTGCCTGCTACAGAACATGACATACTTGAGGTTAGAGTGAAGAGAAATCCCTGCACATAGTAAACACGAGGAAATTAAGGCAGGATGGTAGCAAACACACTGTAAATTCCAAATCTGGTTTGCTCCTCGCTCATCGCCCTGCAGAAAGAGCCCCTTTCATTGACATTAAAATAATTCGCCCAATTGTCAGGATCAGCAGGCAGCTCACTGGTGCAGAGCTGCTCGCTCCGCCTTTGTGAAAAGCCAGCAACAACAACAAAAAAAAACCTTTGACAGTTAGAGGCATTTGGAAAACTGCATTTTTGGGGAAGTTTCCACCCCGTAAACACTGTGGGAGTTCGATCACAGCTCTGAATTCTTTTGATTTCTGTTATAACTTAGTTTTTGTTCGCATGCCAGCTTACATAAGCAAGGGAGCAGGGCTCCGTCATTATAGTATGGAATGAAGGACAGGGATGTGGATCAGCAGGCAGCTCACTGGTGCAGAGCTGCTCGCTCCGCCTTTGTGAAAAGCCAGCAACAACAACAAAAAAAAACCTTTGACAGTTAGAGGCATTTGGAAAACTGCATTTTTGGGGAAGTTTCCACCCCGTAAACACTGTGGGAGTTCGATCACAGCTCTGAATTCTTTTGATTTCTGTTATAACTTAGTTTTTGTTCGCATGCCAGCTTACATAAGCAAGGGAGCAGGGCTCCGTCATTATAGTATGGAATGAAGGACAGGGATGTGTAGCTGCAATCAAGGAGCCACTTTGCTCCACTGCAGTCACCACCTCCCCTCCCTGAGTGCCACCCGGATGAGGAGACAGTTTCTCCAGGGAGCAGAGGCTCTTGCTCAACATACCCTCCGCTACCCACAGAGCATCCTGACATCTTCCTGTAAAGGCGTTAAAAGTATCTTTTGTTATTCACTGAGCCCTGGGTCAAACAGAGGTTTTGATAAAATTAAAGACATGAGCATTTAAAATCATGCTGAAAGGAGCATTTAAACCCCTGCCTTCTTGAAACGTGTTTTGGTCACTATGGATGGTTAAAACCATGCCTGTTCCTCGGCGCAGCGGGACCAGGGCTAATTGCACACGTGAAGGGATGGGGATCCCCACCGGCACCAAGCAGAAGCTGTCAGAAAGCTGACCAGATGTCTGCTCTGCCACAGCCACCCTTCCAAAGGAGGAACTGTGGCATGGATGGCAGCCAGGTGGAGGAACAAAAGGGCGCCTGCTTGGTTTTTCCTCCCGTTATTCAATACCGGGGCTTAGCAGTCACACCGCATTTGCCTCCTCTCCTCTCTGCTGATCGATGCTCGGTGCCCATCCCAGCTCCAACACATGCAACGGGGTCTCACCTTCCTTATTTTGCATGGCTGCATGCTATCACCTCTCGACTCCTGCAAGGCATCCCAGGCCAAAATATAATGTTCCTTAAATTTGCCGGATGAGAGCACGTTAACAGGCTGAGCTTTCGAAACTCTCCCATTCTTCTCATAATTTATTGATGAAAGGATTCCTCGCTGGTTAGGCAATATTCGTCCGGATGAAAGCCTGGCTAAGTTTCTCTTCTTTCTACCACCCTCGGTAATGTACACCTCCTCTCTAAGGGCCTCCTGATGAAAAATTCACTATTCGCTGGGCTGCGCTGCCAGTTGTGCTGCTGATGGATCGTGTTACTTCTTACCTGTTCAGATTAATCAGGTTACAGCTCCAGCCTGCCAACGAAGCACGGCCTCACACCTCAAATCCAGAACCTAAATCCATGTCCAACATCCGAGTCAGGCAAATGCTGCAGACATATGCCCAAGCTTGAAACCAAGCCTGGGACTCAGGAGTGGCTTTAGTCATTGTTTCAGATGAAGAGAAACCTTTGTTTACACCACATCTAGTGTGCAAAACCCATTTATACTTGCAAACTGGGGTTGCAAAGAGCAGTGTGCCAGCCTGGACCAAGAGCTGGGCGGTGGGAATTGAGACTGAGAAGTGTTGCTGCCCTACAACAGCATCTCCATGTGAGCTCCAAGACTGTAAAACCAGCACAATGCTTCCCCTCCCTCTTAGGCAGGGCTGTCTGGAAGTTTAATTTGTGCTTTTAATGATCTGAGACTTCCGAATGAAAGCTGGGATGGAAATCTTCCTAATTACTCTGCAAACTCAGTACCATACCAGGCAACGTTTATCACTGGGAGTAACTCTCATCTCGCTGGAGGACAAGGCTCATATATCTTTTAAACCCAGCTTAGTGGTTATGAGGATTTTACTGCATGGGAGTAAATCCTGTCTCTGAACTTGTTTGATGGAGCGCTTCCACCACCAACTCAGCCTATGACCACCAAGCTGCTGCAGTCTTGACTGAGCATTACAAACCCATCCCAGAAGGATGTTTTAAAACGCTGCAAATACAGACTCACAGGACGGTTCTGGTTGGAAAAGACCTTTAAGATTATTGAGTCCAACTGTACCCCCAGCGCTGCCAGGTCCCCACTGACCCCTGGCCCTCAGCACCACCTCCACACGGCTGCTCAACCCCTTCAGGGATGGGGACTCCACCACTGCCCTGGGCAGACAGCGACAGCCCTGCACAACCCTCCTCTGTAAAGAAATTTTTCCTAGTATCCAACCTAAACCTCCCCTGGTGCAACTTGAGGCCATTTCTTCTTGTCCTAAATAGATTTCTTTTGCATGCAGAACATATCTTGGTCATTTTAAAAGAAAGAACTGACGCAACCCTTCTACCATGGACACATGTGATGTAGGCCAGTGTTATGGATGTCGTCGTGAGGTGCCGCTTATTTGGAAAAGCTAATTCAAACCAGAGACATCCCAGTGCTTGGCTAGATGGCGCTGAGGAAACGACTGACCGGTCGTGAATTCCAACCTTGGCTTCATCCATCTGTTTTGTTCAAACCAGAACTGTTGCTCAACTTCTTCTTAACCAGACAACCAAATACTAGTTACATGAGGTAAGATTTCAGCTGTGGGAAACACAGGTAACTTTTGCAGCCAAATTCCTTAGCGGTGTAGTCCCACCGCCGTAATTGTATTGTCACTCATCATGAATGTCATGGAGATTATTTGATGATTAAAACTAACTTCTGAGAACTGCAGCCCTAAGACAAATGGAAGCCATAGGGAAACACAGCAATTTTTAACTCATTACATTTCCAACAAAATTCAGAGGGCAAGAGGGCAACATCTCAGGCAACTCTTTTATTTTCAGGGATGGCTCAAACTGCAATACAAGATAATAATAATAATAATAATAATAACAGGGACAATAAGAATTGATAAATACACTTCATGTTTTGGATTTTCAAGGTCAAAAGCATAACTCCTATGAAACAATGAGCTTAAGCAATTTTCCTAAGCAATTATTGCAGGTCTGGAGCACTGTTGAAGCAGTTAATTGCTTACAGGAGAAAAAAACCCCCTGTTTCTTAATACACCCATCCAACAGCTGTGGAGAAGTCAAGGACACAAATTGCCCAGTATCATCAAGATCAACTAGCAAAGCCAAACCTAGAGCCTCCTTGCTTCCAAAACTATCTATGAACATTCCCCTCTGTCCTTCTTCCAGCTATCCCTGGAACAAACTCTTGGGAACAAGGTTGAAGAAGGTTCCTCCAACATTTCTTCTGCTCTTTGGATCCATGGCATGTTATGAGATGGCTTTAGGTCTCCTGGCTCTTTATCCACTATGGGAACAAAGCCAGCATGTTGGTTTTTTCATGTAAATTACATCTTTACTTATCTTTTCCTGAAATGACCAGAAGTGATTTATTAACAATAACCAGGGTTCCCTGCAGAAGCGATATTCTCAGAAAAGCAAAGCGCTCCAGCAATGAAAGGAATGTGCGCTGACCAACCAGCAAAGAACTAATGACTTCAAATAAAGGCCGTAACATCTGGCTTAGTTTAGCTGAAAGCTATCATCAAACCACAGTCTCCTCAACTCTACTGGCACTGAAAAAAAATCACACAACTATGAGATGACAGTTCGGAGTCAGAGCGGCAGCAAGCAAGTATCATTTGATTAGGTGTCAAGTAAAACCATCTTCGCTGAAACAAAATTGATGATACACAGCTTTGATCCCCGGGGAACGCTGCTGAGTCATATAACCGGATGGCTTAAGCGAAGGTGTACGTATTTAACCCCCAAAGAGACCCTGTCAAGTGAAGAGGTGTTGGCAGAGCACTTCTGAGACTCCCAACCAGCAGGGAAGACCAAGAGGTTTCTCCACTGCCATGGAGCAGCAAATTCATATTCTCCATTGTTGCACTTTGTCTTTAAACCTTTTTTTTAGTAATTACATGGGAAAGACTCGCACGAAGCAGCTCCCACAGCTCCCATTAGCATCCACGCCTTTGAAAACATGCTCATGACTCAGGTTGTAGCTCCTGGGTGTTGAAGCCAAGGGAATTGAGGTCATCAAGGCCAGAAAAGCTAAAGAATGACAGATCCTACTTTTATTCACTTACTTTTAAGGCAAAAGCTTGCAACTTTAAAGATCAGAGTAACTGAGCTGGGTTTTAACATGCCACCCGACTTCTTTAAGACACTGTCAGAGCAAATTGAAGCTTCAGGACCATCTGAGAAGAAGGAAACTGCTCTCAATGTCATCTCTTTGCAGAAACACTGTTTGCACCTTCACAGGGTGAAAGGCGACGGGGAAAACATTTAATGCGATGTCTTGACAAATTTTATTATGTCACTATAATGACTGTAAAACTGACCAAAACATGTTGTTAAAGGCTCTGGCCCAAGGGAGAAATGAGTGTGTGTTATGTAAATTTTGCAAGCACAGTAAAGCTCTTCATCACTAGAGCCACCAGACAGCAAACCCAGGAGTAAAGCAAGAGGATGCAGGGTGGGATACATTATCTTCAAAACTAATACTCCAACCCATCAACCATTTCTGATGTGTTTTCAACATGTAATTTCTGAGGTTGTTCACTTCTCTGGAAGGCAGCCCAGTTATGCTGCCCTTTACTTCCACAAACATCAAGCTACTGTGAGTTTGCCCATTTTATTTTAAAGCCAAAAGGGTGGCCAAAGCAGCGAGTGCAGAAACTCAACATCTCATTTTGAAGTGAGCTGTGCATAGGAGTGATGGAGGAAGGGTTCTCCGAGCCTCACCTATCTCCCAGCCCCAGCTTTTTGCCTTATGCTGCTCGCTGATGGATGCTCAGCACCTCCAGCTCCTTGTGCAGCGTGTTCTGCTCCAAGGACTCGACTCCCACAGATGAGAGGATGCAGCACATCCAGAGATCCCATGGCACAGCGGAGTGGCTGAGAGCTCTGTGCTTTACAGGAGCCTTTCTCCGGACTCCTATGGCATGGACAAATGCCCTCAAGAAACTAAATGCCATCACCCACGTGATGATTTCCAGCCTCATTGATGGAAGACAGATTTAAGCTCCTGTGCAAAAGCCAAGCTGCCGTATCCAAATCCATCCCCACCCCTCGAAAAGCTGATTTCATCAAAAGATCCAATTGCAACCCTATCATTTACCAAAACCCCCATAAATATCCTCTTAGCATAATCTACTTTAAAAACTAAATCTCATTTGTAGGTCATTAGAGCTGCGACAGTCTGTAACATCCACACATGGAGCCCCCCTGAATTTTGAGAAGAGGGAGCTGGAGCTGGTTGTACTTGAGTGTTTTGACAAGTTTCTGCAATGCTGGATGCAGCTGGCTCATGAGTTGCAATTCCAGCCACAAACAGTTACAACCACTTGCAGAAAACGTGCTCGAAAAGACAGTGGAAAATATATGAATAAAAATCTAAATAAAAGTGATGGCATTAATGAGATCTCTGCTGAGTTTCAGGGCTCGATCGCTCAGCTCGTTGGCAGCTCCAGCCTCCAGCCAAGGTCTGCGTGTTTTCTATTTAGACTAGGCTGACAGGACTAATAATCGTGTCTCTGCTACTCTTTGCAGACCACCTATCACACTCCTGGGGCAAAAATGTGACTGAAACCAGCTAAAATGACCCTCTTCCACCCTAAATTTCAAAGTATGTTTTAAAAAAGTATTTTCAGGTCCCCTAAAAACAGTTTCCCTGAGAGAAAAGGGAAAAAAAAAACCCTATTTTCCCCCCTTTGCTACTCGGCTTTTTCTCAATATCCACATACATCAAAGCTTTTCATGGAGAAGAGGAGGAAACTGAGGCACGGAGACTCTGACCAGGACAACAGCCAGTGTGGGGTGCAGAGTTGCTGGTGCTCTGCGCCAGTCCCTGCTGACTCTGTCCCCGACCCGAGAAACCTGGATCCTATTAGTGGCTTTGGCAAAGCCTTTCAGCCAACGCTTTGCTCATGTGAACGACTCCTGTGACTCGAACAGCGGGACTTTCCTCCGTTGTGACTCAGTTTCCATCCCAGCGGGGCTGCTGGGGCTGAGTTCAAGGTTTTGGGGACCTCCAAGGACGAGGAATGACAGGATACTGGGAGATGGGCAGCTTCTGCTTTAACAAAGTAATTATCAGAAAAACTGTTCATTTATTTTCAAGGTTTTTGGAGCTGTAAACCAAGTGGAGGTTCATCCCGAAACACAGCAACGCGCGGGCCAAGAAGGAAGAGATTGGTCAGCCAGGAGGGCTCCAACATTTTCCCAAATCTTTTCAAATCAAAGCCAACGCAAACTCTTAAAGTGACCCAAAAAGCAAAGGGCAGATGAATCCCGTTCTTCTGTGACATCTGGGTGGGCGGTTTTCCTCCCAGCAAGAATTCTCTAATTCTTTCAACTTTCCACTAGTTTCATTTAAAAGAAAAATATTTTAAAATAATTTTAAAAGCATCTAAAAGCTGAGGGTTACCAGGTTAATAACTTTAGTACCTACCAACCTACAAGGCAGCTACAGAGAAGAAAAGAAGAACCAAGGTCTCCTTGAAGAGACCAGCAAAAGGATGAGAAATGACAGAAATCACAACGACCTGGAAGGACAAACCCAAACATTTCCCAACAGGAAAGAGTTGGAAAAGGGGTCCAAAGAGGCTGGAGTGCCTCTGGACAAGGTCCTGACCAACCTAGTCTACCTCTGGCATAAGCTCTGATCTGGACAGTAGAGGTGGGGGCAGACACACCCAAGGGTCCCTTCTAGCCAATTCTCTTCTGCACTACATGCTGATAAGCTCGAATGTTTGGGGGTTTTTCCAAAGAAATAGGAGCTATTTTAGATATTCCACCTTAAGCTCATTGGATGGCTGAATCTGATTCTTTTCTGTTTTTCAGGAAACACCAAGGATTACAAACAGGAGGGAACAAGACGGGAATAAGAAGGATCGAGTAAAGGAAGGAGATCAGCATGGGGAAGAAAGTGACGAAAAAGGAAAGGCAAGAGCAAAAATGTATATACAGAGGTATATGCCCAGATGCAGAAAGGAGTCAGAGGCTGCCAAGAATGAGGTGAATATACCAGTGCTCCCAACTGGTACAACCTTCCCATTAAGCTGAAAGAAGTCACCGAGAATTTAGTTACTCTATAAGGGCCAGATCCTCCCCAAGACTTCAGTAAATTTGCCATTGGCTTCACCTGAAAAATATCCAACTTGGTTATTTCAAGCTCTCTATCTTGAAAGACTCAAAGTCTCCCAGCAGTTTCACTTGCTATCACCACATCCAGCCCTTCCCAGGAAGGTGAGAAAACCTTTGGAAATGCATTTCTGAACAGATTTCTGAAGGAATCTGCAATTCCATTTGTTCCACAGACAACAGCCAGAAGGGAACAGGCTGCTCCTCCTTTGGGCTGTGATGCCCTTGTTGGGGTCTCTCATGTAGCTTCCTCTGCTGAAGGAGGTCTAAGATTCTGATTAAAAGGGTACTGAAGTGCTTATTTAAGGGAAAACCACACCGAATTATGTAAACTCTACAAAGAGATGCAATAGTAAAATTAAAATTTGTTTGCCAACCTTGGTACTGTATCTCAACAGCTTTGCCTCTAGAGTAGTTGCACAAATACTTTGCACCCGCCCTTCAAATCAGCCTTGAATGGGACATCAGCAACTCCAAAGTTTTAATTCAGCATTTGATTTCTGCATTAACTGACCACAGAGCTGGAACTTCAACATCCCATCACCCCGTCCTCCAGCCAGGACAGGTGGGAATCCCCACACTTCATGGGGGTAGGAGAAATCAAAGTTTCCCCTTGTTCTTCACCTGAGCATGAGGTGTCAAGAAACAAAACAAATGCAGGAATATTCCTCTTTTTCACCCAACTCTCACCCATGGATCAGATCTACAAGGTGCTTACGGACAAGGCTACTTCAGAGAAAGCAATAATCGACAATATCCCCACTTATTTTACAATGCTTGACTTGCTTTGCAGTTTCCAAGAGCACAGAAAGGTATTCCCTGATTGGATTCTCATGTTCAAAATGAAACATAGCTTGTATAGTAAATTGGTAGGTACCACATCTCTGTGATGCCCATTTAGAAATAAATCAATACAGTGGCAGTCGATAACTTGGGTCAAACAAGGTACATCTCAAATCCCAGTAGAACTGCAGAGCATAAGGCTTCCCTTCAAGCAAACACCTGGATGCCTGAGCGCAGCTAAGTGGTAAGTGAAGCATTAAAGCTGAGACACAGACCTGCAAGCAGACGGGTTGAGGAGGAGAAATGAGAAAATTAAACCAAAACATTCCTGGTTCACCTAGTTGCTACCTCTACAGTCATTGCAGCAATGCAGCCTGTGAATCATCAAATCATGGAATCGTTTAGGTTGGAAAAGACCTTCAAGATCGAGTCCAACCATTCCCCCAGCACTGCCAGGTCCCCACTGACCCCTGGCCCTCAGCAGCACCTCCACACAGCTG
>NW_010405397.1:30276-35108 GCF_000710305.1 Buceros rhinoceros silvestris | reverse complement strand
ATGGTTCCTCAGGGACAACCTCAACCTCCCCTGCAACAACTGGAGGCTGGTTCCTCTCGTCTGGTTGCCAGTGCCTGGAGAGAAGAGACTGACCCCCACCTTGCTCCAGCCTCCTGTCAGGGAGTTGTGGAGAGCCAGAAGGTCTTCCCTGAGCCTCTTTTTCTCCACGCTCAACCCCCCCAGGTCCCTCAGCTGCTCCTCAGGGCACTTGTGCTCCAGACCCTGCTCCAGCTCTGTCGCCCTTCTCTGGACACGCTTCAGTCCCTCAATGTCCTTCTTGGAGTGAGGGGCCCAAACTGAACCCAGGATTTGAGATGTGGCCTCACCATTGCCCAGTCCAGGGGGAAAGGATGAAGAGGGGCACAAAGATGCAGAGGTTGATCTCTGAATATACTAGAAGAAATCCGTTCAGACAACACAAGCACCAAACACAAACAAAAATCTGGCATTAGCCACAGTCAGACTTGTTTATAAAGAGTTTAATAACAAGGCAAGAAGACGAAAACAGAGCTTCAGACAGAACTGCCCTAAAAACACTGTCCTGCATATGCTGCATATAGCTACTTGGCCAGCTGTTCCCACTAGCACCAGGGCAATGCTCAGCTTCCAATAGGGAATGAAAAGGTGGAAAGACAAAGACCAGATTCTGTACAGCAGCTGGAGTTAGGTTGCTGGAAAATCAAACCACTGAAGCTCTGCTGCTTGATAAGTGGCCATAGATGGCTAACAGCTCAGGTTAGGAACTCCTTCTGCAGACATCTCCAGAGGGTCCGTGGAGGAGTGTTGAGCACAAGTTCGCACAGAGCAGACCTGCCCCGCAGATGCTTCACCATGAGCAGCCAGATGCTACGCTGGCAGCTGCAGAGACCAAAGCAGGTGTTTGTTCCTTCGACTCACCCTGCTGGCAAAGAACTTTGTTAGAATAAATTATTCAAAACTCAGGCTCAGCTCTGAAAACAGCAAACACCATTATTTGGAGCTCTTGACTGAACTTCATCCAAGCCGAGAGGTGTCCACCAGGCTGGTACCTCCCAAGCATGGTGCTGGGACATGTCTGAGGGTGGTTTTGGAGAGGACAGGTGCCACCCATTGAAGCACTGGTGCTGCTGTTGACCATGCCTCAACTCCCTGAGGACAACTCCAAATCCCCTTGCAGAGCTGGTAAATGAACTGCCCTGTCTCCACAACAGGGTGCGATGGCATATGACTCCATAAATCACAGCACTGCACAGCGTGTGCTTCCTCCAGCTCTTCAGTCTCCCCTTCTCCTGTTTATATGCTCATTTTCTAGACTATTTTTTTCCTTCTAGCTTTGCCTAATGAACTGCTGAATCAGTCCGACACCTCCAAGCCATGACAGATGGCTCCACACGTTGCCGTTAATGTGCTGGAAACCACCGATGGATGCCGCTTGCTGCCTGAACCCAGCACGCAGCGATGGGGGAGCTTTACTGGAGCGGTTTACATTTCAAAGGGTTTGTGCCTTTTTCCACTATTTATATCATAAGTGCGATCAGATGAGAGAAAGAATAAAAACCCCATTATTTCCACAGACCATTACATCACCTTTTCCTCTTGGAAAACTTTGTAACTTCATATATATTTCTGCATGCAGCTCCACACAGGCTGTACTATCTTTTTATGAGAGCAGAATATTCTCATCGTGTATATTAAAGGATAATCTATAGGAAAAATATGCTACTGGAGAGAAACTTGTGCTGGAGGCTTCCTCTGTCTTCTATTAAAAGTCCTTTGGAGAAAGTTTCGAGTGGCTGAAAGGGATAATTAAATGCCTTCAATTATAAAAATCTACAATTAAGTCCATGTGTGATGCTCCTCTCCAAGGCAACAAGTGTCTGGGACACCAGGTGATGCTCATGGAAAACTTCCACCCGTTCAAGGGGATAAAATGGCAGTGGCATTTTTCCACAAACTGGGAAATGACACGTGCACATTCATTTCATCGTTTCATCAACCTGCTTCCACAACCGTGTAGAATATCGTGCCCAAGAGGTTCGACAGCAAGTTTGGACCCCGGTCATTTCAAATAATAACGCCAACCTCCATCAAGGCAGAAAACTGTGAACTCAGGCTGACCCGAAAGAAATCTCTGAACCTAAAAATATAAAAGACAAACTGTTTCCACTGAGGGCTGCTATATAAAACCACTCTCAATAAAAGCACCGGACTCCTTTCAAACTAACCTCAAACATGAAGCGAATTCCAGCCTGCTATTTTCCTCTGGCATCCCGGAATGTACATCTCAAGGACAGAACTGGCTGTTCGCATTAGCTGCTACTCCTGCAGAAGCGATTGTTTTCAAACGCTTTTGAAAAGCAGTTCTGCGTAGGGTGCGCATTCCAGGGAGGATTCCCTCCCCCCTCCAGATTTTAAACATTAAGAGGAGCTGAGCAGTAACAGACTTCATGCGTTTCGATTCCAAGTTGACACACACACACACAAAAAAAGAAAAAAAAAAGAAAGAAGATGCATCACGTTTTTTTTTGTCACTCTTCTCTTTATATTGTACTCCCGACAACTTAATACCACACAGAATCATTTAGGTTGGAAAAGACCTTTAAGACAGTTGAATCCAACCACAGATGCTTCTGACCTCGCACTGGATCTTCCAGAGGCCAGTAACAGGTTTAGAGGAGAACAAGTACAAGCCGTTTGCAGGAAGACTCAACTTTCCTGAGCAGCTTTGTGCTCTGAGTCAGCGCGCCAGGACTATTTCTGGTTACGGGGCACACCCGACAAGACGATCTGCTCAGGTTCGCTTAATCTTTGAAACAAAAGATTCCTATCTACCACTGCTGTCATTCCTGATTACCACATCATTTCCCCATCAGCCCTCATGTCAGCAACCAAATTAAGGTATTACACCCTGGAACATTTAACGTGATTAGATCGGAGGAGTATTTACTCTTCCACTCCGGCAGATGCGACTGCTGTGAACAGCAGGATGAGGAGATGCCAAGTGAGTCTCAGGGTGGTACACACCTATTGCTCCTCCTCTGTCTGTCTGACACCACGTAATACAAAAGCCAGACTTTTTTTTTTTTTATGATACTCAACATACCAGGGTGCTCCAGCCTGTGTTCAAAAGATACACATGCTTTAAATAAAATTCAAAGACACGCATCCACCCAGGACAACCTGAATTTCCAATGCCAGGAACACCCAGCCCCACCCAGCCCAGCACCCACCGGGAGAGACAGAACCAGAGAGTTCATGGGAAGCTACAAAAAGAAAAAAATCACAGAAATTAAACAAATCTGTTGCTCACAACAGATCTCATCCCAAATGACACAAAAGTCCCAGCTAAGTGCCAGAAAGGAAAGCTTTGTAACCTCTGATCCAACCAAGCCATGGCCCAAACTTTGACTGGCCAACCACCACAACCGAGAGATTAATCAAACAAGACAAGAACCGAGTCACAGAACTAAATTACCCAATGTAACGAACTCAGGATTTGCTCAAGCAAGATGAAGGCTCTTGGTGACGCACAGAATCCAACCGTCGCCATTCCAACAGATTACCCAGTAAGCACAAGTTGGGTTAGCAAAGTTGGGCCAGCCAACATCTATTTATGCAGTATTTATTTTTTTTTTTTTTGTATGTCAGAGCCGGTCCACAGCTCTTAACATTCTTACAGCTGAATTTACCACTTTCAGCGAAAATAACCCAAAACATCTGAAAACCTTCTTCCCCGTGACAGAGCTGTTTCTCAACCAGTATGAGGGGGGTATCAGGGAACAAACACCAAGATCTCCCACCACTCCTCTGTCAGACCCTTCCCAATTCATGCCATGGGCTGCTTTCCCCAGGGACCTCCCCTCCGAATTGCAGCACTTCTGGTACTCGCAGGAAATTTCTTAAAGCAAGTAAGAAGTTCATCCCTGCTCTCTGCAAACAGTCGGAGCTGCTCTGGAGAAGGGAAAAGGTGGATGCTTCTCCTCTCTGATGGGATCAATGAGTGACTTGAGGCTGCAATAGGAGGAGGTAAAATTCTACCCATATTGCACAGCACGCGGTCGCTCCACTGTGACAGTTACGTTACCCCATTTAAGCACAGCTCTTCTACAGCATGAAGCACAAAAAAAAAAAGAGGATCCCGAAGTGATCAAACATCCCGAATGAGTCTGAGCAAGCAGCACAAGCTCAGAGTTAAGAATAAATTTGGTGCTTCATGTTCTGCAGCAAGACACGGTGCATTTGCCTGGAGTTCAATCCATGAGTTGATGGCTCATCACAAGTGGGATTCTCCTGGGCTCAGTGTTGGACCTCTTTTCTTTAACATCTTTATCAATGATCTGGATGAGGGGATCAAGGGTACCTCAGTCAGTTCCCAGGTGACATCGAGTTAGGCAAGAGTGTGGATCTGATGGAGCGTCAGGAAGTTACACAGAGTGATAAGACAGGCTGGATTGATAGGCCAAGGCCAATGTTCACAGGGGCAACCAGGTCCTGCACCTGGGGTCACAACAACTCCCTGCAACGCTCCAGGCTGGGGGAAGAGCAGCTGGAAACTGCCTGGGGAAAAGGACCTGGGGGTGTTGGTGAACAGCGGCTGAAGAGGAGCCAGCAGTGTGCCCAGGTGGCCAAGAAGGCCAACAGCATCCTGGCTTGTACCAGCACTGGTGTGGCCGGCAGGACCGGGGCAAGGGTGGTCTCCCTGTACTGGGCACTGGGGAGGCCACACCTCAAATCCTGGGTCCAGTTTGGGCCCCTGCCTCTAAGAGGGACCTTGAGGGGCTGGAGCATGTCCAGAGAAGGGCAACAGAGCTGGAGCAGAGTCTGGAGACCAAGTGAACTGAGGAGCACATGAG
>NW_010405397.1:6374-30232 GCF_000710305.1 Buceros rhinoceros silvestris | reverse complement strand
TTCCAGCCTCCTCCCTCCCAGAAGCCCCTTGAGGGGCTGGAGCGTGGCCAGAGAAGGGCAACAAAGCTGGTGCAGAGTCTGGAGCACAAGTGCACTGAGGAGCAGCTGAGGGACCTGGGGGGATTCAGCCTGCAGAAAAGGAGGCTCAGGGGAGACCTTCTGGCTCTCCACAACTCCCTGACAGGAGGCTGGAGCAAGGTGGGGGTCAGTCTCATCTCCCCAGGAACAAGTGACAGGAGGAGGAGAAATGGCCTCAAGTTGTGCCAGAGGAGGTTGAGATTGTCACCGAGGAACTATTTCTTCCCTGTTGGGGTGTTGCAGGCCTGTCCTAGGCTGCCCAGGGCAGTGGTGGAGTCCCCATCCCTGGAGGGGTTGAGCAGCCGTGTGGAGGTGGTGCTGAGAGCCAGGGGTCAGTGGGGACCTGGCAGTGCTGGGGCAGCACTGGGACTCAAAGAGCTTAAAGGTTTCTTCCAACCAAAACGATTCTGTGATTCTCTAAAGACCTTCCAGCCATGGCTGTTTTCTTCGTTCCTTTCTTTGCAGCAACCTAAAAGGATGATGCAGCTCCCTGAAGCTGCCTTTAATGGATTCATTCAAGCAACAGCCTCACTTTGCAATTATCATGCCTATCCGGTCCAACTAATGTGCTTGTTTACACTATCTGGCAAACTCCAGATCAAGTGTCATTTCATCACCGGGATTCTTTTGCCTAAGCCAAGACCAACAGACCATGGTGGTAATTTAAACGCTGAAAGCATGCACGGTATCGATCGGTGAGACTTGACGCCAGCTAGCTGTTACACGAAAATACATCCCCAGGGAACCGCCTTTGGCGGAGCCTCCAAGAGAAGGAGAATTTAAATGAATGAAGGAGAAGCCGGCTGGAGAGATTAATATGCATGAGCACATGACCTGAATAAATGCTGCGCTTCGTGTGGTTTGTTAGATTTATTAGATAGAGCGGGGAGTTATCCAAGAGAAGCATGTGAAAACACACCGTAAGCTCGTGATGGGTCTGTGCCGCAGAAACCTGTCTGGCATCTCAGAACAGCCCCACCGATGCAGACACGGTGCCTAAGAACACATTAAAGCATCCAATGATAACAGGTGCTAAACGAACAGATTACAGCTAAATATAATAAACGCTGTCTGGAGTCACAGTCCTCCCTTCCCTCTACCTCTCTTCCTCCGCTTTTGGGGATGACCTGTCTGCAGTCACAGGGAGACATAGCCCATGGTGGACACCACCCCACTCCAGATGTTTCTGCTTTTTGGTATGGAAGCGTCAGAGGTTCAAAACCATCACAAACCATTTTCTTTTGATGAGGGGCATCAGCCACCCTCTCTGTGTTTGTTGGAAGGGCCTCCTGCAGAAATCTGTGTAGATATGTGGTCTGAAACATGATTGCATCTTGCCATTAGCAGTTCAAAGGGACTGGGAGCTGGTGGAGAAGACTTCATGGTTCTTTTACTGCTGAATCCCAGCTGAGCCAAGTGAGATGCATATTTTCTGCTTGGACCAGTCAGAAGCCACGGGGATGCCAACAACCATTTCAAGAGGAAAGTTCATCTCAGCTGGAATCTCAATAACCCTTGGAGATAGTCAACCCCCCTCACTGAAGTAAGGGTCTTGACCACAAAATGGAGCTCAGCCACTCAGCTTCACCTCACCTCAGGCACTGATGAGAGCAAAACGTGATTCACTGTGAAAAGTTATAGAGCAGAGTCAACACATTCTCCTGCAAAGCAGAAACTCCTCAGTTCCATTGCCACACACACAGATGTTCTGTTCCTCTCACCTTTGTTTACTCTCCTCTGCACTGCCTGTACAGTCCCAAAAGTTCAGAAGGTCCTCCTGGTCCAGAAGGGAACGGACCTCACTTTATTCAGTCTTCATCCCTGCCCTTAGTGCAAAATCTGTGCGTGTTAGACTGGTTTTACTTTCAGCCAGATCCTCCAACAAGTCATACAGTATAAAACTGCCACTCCTCTGTGCTGGTGGTCAGACCACCTCAATCTTTACCAATTAAAGACCATTAGCCTAATTGCTCTCTTCCTCTGTGTGTGTTATAGCACAGAGAGCCCTCTTAGCACTCTGCTGATCTCACATACCAGGTCCACCACTAAACCTGTCCCTCAACACCACATCAACACGTCTTTTAAATCCCTCCAGGGATGAGGACTCCACCACTGCCCTGGGCAGCCTGGGTCAGGGCTTGACAAACCAGGAAAAAAGAAGGGTCAGGGGAGACCTTCTGGCTCTCCACAACTCCCTAACAGGAGGTTGGAGCAAGGTGGGGGTCAGTCTCTTCTCTCTAGGAACAAGCAACAGGATAAGAGGAAATGGCCTCAAGTTGCACCAGGGGAGGTTGAGATTGTCCCTGAGGAACCATTTCTTGGTTCCCCCTTGGGGTTGTGCAGGGCTGTCGCTGTCTGCCCAGGGCAGTGGTGGAGTCCCCATCCCTGGAGGGGTTGATCAGCCGTGTGGAGGTGGTGCTGAGGGACAGGGGTCAGTGGGGACCTGGCAGTGCTGGGGGAACGGTTGGGCTCGATGATCTTAAAGGTCTTTTCCAACCAAAATGATTCTGTCGGATCAATCTGTAAACTCTCCTAATAGCACCAACCTAGAAAATTACCCATTTATACCTCTTAACATCAACAACTACCGCACTGTGTTTAAAAACAAACACACATGCCCTGGAATCAAGAGAACCCACAGGAATGCAAATCACTATTTTTATCACAGGATTTGGGGTGGAACTCATAGAAAAGTTGAAATAAATCATGCTGTATTGTTCCTTGCTATCTAGTGCCACCTTGCTGTCAACTCATCAATACAAATGACAACTGCGAAGAACCGATGTTTTTGTGTGAGATGTGCAGTATGTTAACATCAAGTGCCTGAGCTTCACGGAAGAATTGTTGCCTGAGATATAATACTAAAATTATCTTAAAACATAATCCTGAGATCACAAATCTCAACTTATTCTGAGGACACATCTCCTTTCTGCTGGTTTTCTCCAAAGCTCTAGTGCTGCTGTCATTCCTGCACCTGCTCTCCACTGCTTCAGCTTGAAGCATGAAGAGGTTAAGTTCCTTCTCCTCTGTCTGCCCTCCTACACACCAGAGTCACCTGCCTTTTCTCACAAACCTCATCTCATTTATTAACCTCTCAATCCACGTGTACAGCACTACATAAATGCTAGTCAATACGTGTACTCTTTAAATCACACGGAAAAAAATCAATGGGAGAGTCTGACAACAGACTGCTGTGGGACCAGTTGTCTAAGAGGCAATTAATACCTCGTTCCTGAAGGATATGGGGTACTGAGGGCTTCTCAAACAACCTCTTTGCAGTTGAAGTCACCTTGATGGATGAAAGCAACAGTGGTCCTGCCTTGTGTACTTTTCCCAGATGTTCCATCACGTCACTGGTGGCTTTTTGATTTGCATGTGTTAATTCAGGAACTCGACTGCTTGACTGGCAAAACTTCACAATAGGCTTTCCAAGAGCTCACGTTTCCTCGCTCTGAAATGACAACCCAGCGGATCCAGCTGCACTTGAGAGATCCCAAGGAGAAGAATTACACGGATGCACCAGGATACTGGTTCCCTACAACTTCAAAGAAAAGACTGCTCTGCAAACTGACTTTACCACCCACCATGGTCCAGCTGATGCCTTCCAGGGAGACCCAGCAGCTGAACCCAGTGGTTCTTCACTTTCACAGCAGCAACAGAAGCTCTCAGGGGGATAAAAAAACCCCTACCACATTGTACAAGGTGAAGCTAAGATGTCATGAAAGGCAGCTCCATAAAGGCTTCTTTATGGATGGCTCTTCCTCACCAGTTCGAGAGTGACGGCTCCCAAGCACGCACAGATTGCCAGAGCGGATTCAGTTTCACAGGCAGGGATGTTGAGGTGAAGGGCAACCACCTCTGGCCCTCTCTGTTCTCCATCAATCCTGCCTCAATCAGCAGGTTAAAGGTGAAAGTGGGCCTTATAACTCCAGCGGTGTCTGTTTCCCCGGTCGGATGACTGTCTCTCAGCCTCCTGCAATTAGAGGACACAGGAGGAAGGAGTATCTCGTCTCCTCCTAGCACTAGCATGGGCCAGCTTCTGCTCTTCGTGCCCTGCTGCAGATGCCTGAAGCAACCTGCTTCAGGTTGGATGGACCATGAGCAGACAGAGCTGAGGGTGCTCAGGGAGAGGCAGAGTCTACAGGTGGGTCTTAGAAGAATAAACCCAACTAAAACCTGTTTCCATCTCAGTGCAAGGTACCCTTTTGCTGAGGTTCTTCATGGAGACCTGTCTGAGTGGCTGTACCACTTGTTCTGCTGTAAAATATACAGGAAAACAGGGTAAAGCATAATAAGTGATCATGTAACATTTTACTGATTTGCTCTCAGCACACAGACTTGCCACGAAAAATGTAATTCCTGTGTTAACTTCAGCAGATGGACACAGCGGCGTGAGGTGTTTGGGACCAAATCCCAGACCTGGGGGTGGCCACAGCACGAAAAGCCCAGTCGTTCCTGAGCAAACCCTAAGGATCAGCCTAAAGCACCGACTAAGGTAAGAACCAAGTATCTCCCACCCCACCACCTCCTGACTTCAGCATCTGCACAAGCCCAGCACACAGTTTGCATGACATCTCGAGGAATTTAAAACCCAGGCACGAGGTAGAAAAGTCTACTCCTCACTTTCAAATTCCTCATTTCCTCCCTGTATTTCTTCTGTCTATCCCAACAATCTCCCAATGAAAGAGTATTTGATTGTTTGTTTGTTTTTATTGTTCCAGCCTGTAAAGTGTCGACAGGCTCCGCAATTTCCATTGCTGTGTCCTAATGAAAGAATCCCAGGCAGCGGTCTCTGTGTAAGAGAAGTGCTAACACAATATGTTTGCACTCTTGATTTTTTTTGTGTGTTTGAAAGCTCCGGGGAGCATCCAGGCACTTTTAATTCCTCCCCATGACAAAACATCCTTCCTGGATCAAGAGGGATGGTGTCTGACCAAGTGCGAGCAGCCGAACAGACCAGGGATCTGTGTGATTTTAATATAACCGAACTACAAAAGGCTAGATCTAAAGTAACACTAAGACTAGCTTAAAGCCACCACAGCAAGAAAAATCAGAGTTAAGGCTCTAAATCTGCTCTAAGCTCATGCCTTTGTGTGTCTTTTCCTCTCCCCATCCCCTTTCTGCAGAACACAGCGAGAAGCAGCTTGAATTTTCAGCACAAACTTCGAAGCATCCTTCCTTTGTGAGTCAGACAGTTAACACTGATTTAAAAATAAACAAACTACTTAATGTGCCCTTTTCAAATACTGTTGGGTTTTGGGCACTAAAAAAAAATCCCATACCCGGAGCCTAACAAGCAAGAAACACAGTGGTTTGGCCAAGACCCTGGAATGTCCTTCCTGGTGCACTGGGTTAGCTGCAGCCTGGGGGATTCCTGCATGGCTCCCTGGGCAATGCCTGTCTCACAATCCATGTCTGAGCATGTCTCCATGGGCATTCACATGAAGATGCATCAGAGCGGAAAAATAATGCCTCTACCTGTCATCTGTGATGGGTCTCCAACATGGAGCACCTTTCCCAATGAGTACTGTCGGCAGGCTGAGCACCAGGATGCCTGGAAGAGCCCAGCCTGACCTTCAGGAGGTTTCAACAGAGCTTGCAAATCATCTTGTTACTTCTTAGATGTGACGTAACTGCTCTAAGACAGCTTTTAACCGAGGTCCAAATGGTCCCCAGAAACGAGACACTCTGATGTTACCAACTGGGGTTAAAATGGATGGTGCTGATATCAAGGCAGAAAGATCAAGTGATATTAAGAGCATGAAGTAAGGCAAAAAAAAAAAAAAAATGCCCCTCATTAAGTATCTGAGGGGTTTTGCTCGATCGTTTTGTTTGGCTTTTTTTAAAGTCATTCCTCCCATCTTATCTTTTTCTATTTCTTCACCTCTTCCGAGGTTCCCAGGGAGACAGGGGGTGGGAGATGAATGGATGGAGATGCCTAAATACCTGACTAATGGAAACTGAAAAACTGTCTGAAGCACAAGGAGTGACATGGAAATAGGTCCTTACATGACCTCCAGATGTTGAGGGCCTTGGGCCCACCTTGTTCAAGGGTGAAACAGGTACCTTGTTCTCACCATAGCAAGTTTGCAACCTGAACTGAAGGGTATGGCCAGACCCACCTTCCAAAGAGTAGAGGACTCATACAATACAAGTACATGGGCCGTAATAAATTTGCAGTTTTGCGCAAACTGTTGCATTCCACCAAGTGATTACACCAAATATTTTCAAAGGTAATTTCATCCCAAATGTAGATTTAGAGAATAAATCCAGGTGTTTCTTGAAAGAGGAAGCTCATGAACAAGTCTCTTTTTTCTGTTAACTAACTTACTGTGTTACCCCATGCAGATAACTTTCAAGAGGAAACTCAGCATGATGCTGGAGTGGCCCAGCCACCGCTGAGGTCCACCATGAATTAACACCAGACTGCAGCTTTGCAACTGGTTTCCCCAGGCAATCCGGCACTTAGAAAAACCAGCATAATTTGCGTCTATGGAAGCAGAGAAGTGTGACAGAGGAGGAAGGCGATAATATCTCCACTTCTGGGAAGCTGATGTGGCTACGGCTTCTGGAGGCCTAGAAAAGCTTCTATCACATTCATGGGTGTTATGAAACAAAATACCATTTAACTGGTAGTAATGTGGTGGTTGCAAGTCAGAGCCACTTGGTCTCCCTTTTCTGGTCGCCAACATCTGTTTAGAATTTTCAGGTCTTCGTGTTTGCACAAGACCCAGCAAAACGTGCTGTTATTAGTTGGCCTGTAGGCACCATTGTAATGACCATGATTAATAACGGGGGATGCATTATCCAAAAGATCTCCATCAGTGGAAGGAACTCCGAGAGCAGTAACAAAAGTAATTAACAGCCTGGAGATACGATCTTAACAGCAAAACCCTGTGTTTAAGGGTAATGATAAAACTAGCTCAAACCCATCATTGCTGGTTAATTAAGATTTAAGGCTGCGACCGGAACAAGTGTCTTCAGACCTCTCGTATCCTTAGTGCACAAATGACATTTGCAATGAAAGATTAACAGAACTCAACATTTCACTTGACACCACAGGGGAGGCAGCTGCGAGCAGGGCACGCAGGACCGCTCCGGAGAGCCAGGGAAGGGCTTCAGATCGCTGAGCTGGAGAGGAGAAGGTGGCAGAGGACATGTAGCAATGGTTAAATAATTAAAGCAAGCACTGGTAAGCAAGGACAGAACACAGGATAAGTGCAGGAGCAAAGAGGTGCAGTTAAAAGGAGAGGGGAGAATGTAAGTTGAACTGTAAAATGTAAATGCTGTCTTCCTACGGTAAAAGTCCCCTTGCAAAGGGCATTAAACACTGAAGATGACCAGAAACCAAAATGTACAAGAGCGCTTCTCAAAAACCAGAGAGTGTTGAGATCCCTCACGCCGCAGCCTTTGGTCAGAGCAGCGGAACGGGCGTTTGGGCTAACTGGCCGAACTGCGAGGCCAAAGATGGGCAAGGCAGTGGGCCAGGGGTCTGGCAGGCTACAGAACAATGTGGCGACGGAAAATAGCAGCTGGCAGGGAAGCAGATGAGCTGAAACCTGTGAGTCACCTCTTCGTCTCTGTCTTACTGCATTCAGTGATTAACGCAGCAGCTACTCTGTCTGCAGCTTCTCTTACAACAGAAACCCATGCTCCAAAGACACAAGTAAGTACATGTGGAGAGGAGACATCTCGCCGAGATTAACTTAGTTAACTTAATTGATCCTCCCTCTAATATGATTTTTCAACTTCTTGTCGCATTTACCAGCAAAACAAGTGGGGAAAAATAAGCCAAACCAGGTTCACACCTAATGAGCCTCTCTCCGCAGCACTGCACACTCATGGCACTGGCAGTCCCTCTCCCAGCAGGCTCAGGACTGGCTCCAAGGCTCGCCCAACATCTTGTTTCTATACTGTTCCTCAGGTATCTCATTAGCTTTGCAGGAAAACCACATTTAACTGCCAAATAAAAAAACAAGTTAAAAAAACACAACCCAGGGCTTCCTGCTTGGTGGGGACAAACCTACAGGCTTTCCTGGATGTTGTCTCTGAGCTCTTGGAGGGACTGTCTCCACCTTCCTACCATCAAACTGCCTCAGGTAACAGAGTAGAGAGGTGGCTAGAGCCTTGCAGGGTCATGTCAAGGCACTGACCCATGGGGCCTTGGCCCTTCAGCCCAAGGGCCTCCCCTCATCCACCATGCCCGGGGCTGGTATGGAAACCCTGGACCACATGGTAGCAGCAGGAGACAGGGCTACATCTCACTTGATCTAGGCTCACCTTGCACAAGTCCAAGCCTCCAAGTGCCTTTAAAGCACCCAACAACCAAGTCAGCTGGAGTTTTAAAAACCTTTTTAATCACTTGATGTTTAGACGAAGAGCTAAGCTGGATGTCCATGAGTGCCAGCATTATTGCATCCCTCAACAGTATTGTATCCCTCACAGTTTGCCATTCCCTACCAATGGAGCAAGTGGTTCCTTAAAACTAAGAACAGAATCAAGAAGTCCAGGTCTCTCTCAAGGTTGAGTCCAAGGGATGAATTGAAACTGTAGCTTTTCTCCTCTCTTGGCTCGTAGTTTTTGAAATACATGTAGGGCTGTTATACCTTTGAAGCCCACCAACCAAATATGGTCAAAACAGGCCAGAAGAGTCAGAAGTCATCGGAGGAAATTAAGGTGGACACAAAGACAGAACAACGACACATTTCATACAGCCAAAAGTTCCTGCCTAACTTTGTATTTCATCTTCTGAATGAAAACAAACAACCCTCCAGTAACTATGAAAACAATGAAGGAGAGAGGAAATGCTTACGAGGGGAAGAACAGGGCCACAGAGCAGGGGTGGAAGGGCACTGTGTTCCTGAGGGCAACACTCTTTTATTAGGCATCTTTATCAGAAGTAATAGGGAAAAAACAATGCATCAGAGAGAGACCTCTCATTACCCAGCTGGCCAGCATCCAACAGGAACCCACAATAACCATAACTGGCTTTCAAACACAGCAAACACGCATAAAATGTTTGCTGTTGGCCAAGCGGTGACCAGAAGAGCTATTCTACATCCAGGGATAGCGCTTGCCTGTCTTAACCTCCCTGATGGGGTCTGAAGAGCTGATGATCAAATTCATAAACAGGGTCAAGTTACTATCATGAAGTGAAAAATGATGGAGCAGAAGAGTGGAACCTCTCTGTCCTCATCCCTTGCATGTCCACGTGTCTCCATGGCAGGCTCCTGCCAGCCTTTCTCTCAACCTCCCTCAATGCCGAAGTTTGCACTTGCAAAGAGGAAGTTCAGCACACAGGATTTATAATTCGCTGGACAGACAGAAAGCCCTAGAGTAAGGAGCTCTAATCCATCGAGGATGTTCCCTCAATAGAGCCCAGACTGAAATTCTTCGAGTGCTGGAGACAGATTTTCCTTGGCAGGAGGCCACGAGTGTCGATCTGGCTTCTAGGAGAGATCAGCGCGGCTGTGCATTGCAGCGACTTCACAGACAAACATAAAACCTTCCTCTTTCACTAACTTTCTTATAATAAACCCAAGAAAATGAAAAGCTGAAACATTTCCAGCTGGCCAGGGGCTGAGGAGAGAACAGCGCACTTACTGCATGTGCAGGCTTGGGGCTCATTTGAGAGCTCCTGGAGATCTTCAGTATTTAGACATTCAGTGGTATTTGGGCAGGAGTGCCGAAGTCATTTTTGAAAGAAAGATGTAGAAGGCTGAATTATTTACGATCCTTTTGTATTTTAGCAAGGTTACTTATGAAACTAAATTTATTTCAGATTTCTAACACACAGCACTGAGTGCATAAGAGTGAAGTTTAAGAGGCAAAAGTAACTATTGATTCCTTGTAAAGCCTTCCTTGAGCATCGCTGTCAGACCCTTGTTATAAAACAGCTCTCACAGAACGATTTGAGATGCAACTTGGTTTACTTTATCACTTCATTAAAGGTATTTACAGATTTACAGTTGTCCCAGGATAGGAGGAAAAGTCCCCTTTTAAACTACTGTCTGCTCAAAATAGCAATTTGGCTTCTCTGGGCTTGACTCTTTTCCTCTTTACCATACGGTGATGGAATTGCTCCCGACTCCCTTGAGCACGAGGGGAAAACCAGGCTTTCAACATACAGAGGGATCTTCCACTTGATTCCGCTGCACTGAACAAGGAGGAACTCTGATGCTCCTCGACAATTACACTTTCATAGGGCTCATTTTCCATTACAAGGATCTCCAGTCACAACACAAACCAAACCACTACATTTTTCTACCATTTTGCATTTTACTGTACTAAGAATTAATTTTGGTCATTCCCTTAAACTTAATCATCCCACATTACTTTGAAAATTCTCTCTCATCTACAATTGCTCTGTAACAGCTACTACTGAAATACAGTGGGAAGGGAGGGGGGAATCACTTTAATCTCCCAACTTGGTGCCTTTTTTCTCCAGTCATTTTTCCCCGCTATGTAACCGAGCTGGACTGCTTCTGCCTGCCACGCTTACAGGACAGCTCCAAGGTTAAGTACAAACCCACCTGAAATTACTTTTGACATCCGAGGAAGCCTGTCTGGATTTCAGGTTGGAAACACCCTTTCAGCAGCTCCACCAGCATTCCTTCCCGGGTGAAGGAAAACAGCCAGAAACACAAATGCAGTATCTTTTTCCCTGTTCGCAGCTTTAAGTCAATATTGTGTTAACATTTAGTGGCTTAAAAGCTAAAGAACACAATGTCCAAAAAGAACAGATTAAAAATAAGTTGAAGAACAAATTAAAGACTTCTTTTGGCTGTAACTTCCAGCTATCCCTGATCTCAGTCCCAGCACTGCAACAAGAGACACCATGGTGGTGGGACCACTGGAGCTGCGATGGCCCCAGAGCAGCCAGTGGAGCTTCAAACAGATGCGAGTTTGGTGACACGTCAAAGGCTTATATCATTGACAGGATCAAGGGAGCTGGGAACTATCTCACCTTTGCATGTTATTGCTAATTTCAATAAGTCAGCGATAGGCAGATTCTTGGAGCAATGAGATGTTCTCCATTAGCTCTACAATACTTGGCGTCAATGAGCATTCCTAGTATCTAGGACGGTCTGTCCTCACCCAACACTCAACAGCCCAGAGCATCTCTCGTTTCTCCTTGCCACATTCAGAAAAACTATTATATTTAAAAGAGAGAAAAAAAGTCAGGACTACTTTCCAAACCAACGAAGAAAATGCCGTTTACAAAGATGATCATTTGAGATAGGAGGAAGAACTGTAGAGGGCTACTGCTCAGCTTTCTCCCCACCCGAGCGGAATTCATTTGGCTGTGTTCTGCACATATGCACCGTACAAACATTTCACTGCGAATGCGCTGGCTCAGGGCAGCTGAACCTACCACGCGTTTTTAAGGCATTTCAGCCTTCAAACAGCCACAGCTTTCCTCTTCAAAATCCCTGCATTCATGTCTTCCTGCTTGGAAAAAGACCAAAGCCTCCACGTTTGCTTATACCCAGGAGGTTGCGAGCGCGTTGCGCACTGCAGTCAATAAAGTGCCAAGAAGTTAATGAAGATAAAAGTGTCACCAAGCAGCAGTGATATTGCCCACCTTTGCCATGTAGCTTTTTCAGTCGTTTTGCAAACAAATTTGGCAGTTACTGGCAGGCCCGAGTCCAAAACATGAATGTGTGGCATCTCAACGTTATTAAACTTACTGCTGCTCCACAGATATGTCACGAGATGACGGATTGCTCCCTGCACATCAGTTGGATTCAGGGAAGTTCTCAAACCCTTATGGGTTAAAAGCAGCTCCAGCATGAATCAGAGTCGCAGTGGTAAGGAGATCATCGATACAAGGGATTATGCAGATTTAAGAAATACCCTCGGCACCCAAAAGTTTTCAGAATGCAAACTACGTCAACCCTGAAAACAAGAGGCACTGCATCATGATGGCAGGAGGGACAAAGCCAGGGGGGCTCAACAGACAAAAAAAGATTGTTTTAATAGGAGAGAAGCATCAGTCATTGAGTCTTACTTCATTCAGACTTTCTATCCTACCCATCCATCTTCAGTGCCAAGAGATGACAGGACCACCTCACTTTTTCCCCCCTGGCCCAGGATATCAATAATGCCCATTTCTACCCCAAACAAATGACTCGCTAGAATGGCCCTTTTCCCTGAACTGGCTTGCCAAGCCCCACAAATGCCTCAGTACCTGCTATGGTCAACTTGGCTCTAATGGGGCCCCCTCGAGAGGTGGGCACTGATGGGTGGAGCTTTCCCCAATCATCTTCCCCAACAGCCACTTTGTCATTCATGGCTGAGGACCATCTGCGGAAAAGGGGACTGGGGAGGCGGGGGGGTTGCTGAGCCAGAGACGGACACAAACGGGCGCGCACACAGACGGACCCTCCCCACACAAGCCCGAATGCAAATTCCTTCGCCCTCGCAAAAACGCCTCTGCGGGCATTATCTGTGAACAAAAGTCCTCAAGGCGGGCGGTCTCTGCATCACTGCTCTCTCTGTTAGCACCACCTGCTCGGCGTCAGCCGGGAGAGTCGCCGAGTTATCTTTTTGCCGTGTCTACAGAAGCCAACAGGAACACAATGGACCCAACCGGCCAGGGTCAGGCATGGCTTCCTTTCTCGCCCCCGCACCACCAGCCCTCTTCACCTCCACCATCTCCAGGACCCCGGAGCACTCAATAAGGAGGTGGCTTCGAGCACAAGGAGGAGAAGGAGGGGGGAAATATAGGTCTCTGGTGTAAATCACCAACGCCATTTCCCCTCCTCTCCCTTTCCTTAAGACCTGATGGTCTTCAGTCACACATCTTAAAAGAAAAACAAAAAACAAAAACACAAAGACTTACTTGTCTCAAGTCGATGAAGGCCAACTGCAGCGTGTCCCCTTGGAACCCAGGCACTGGGCCGGATCTGGCAAACTCTGTGGGAAAGAAAAGAGGATAAAAAGCGCCTTTAACTAACCATGGACAGGGAGATTGGCAGACGGATGACAGGGAAGACAAGAGAGGCTGGGGGAGAGGAGGACCGTGCTTCTAAGGAGTCATGTCTCCCTCCCTTCAGCGTCTTTGTTCGCCCTTCAAAATTCGTGTCATCAAAACACCATTAATTCCACCGTCCTGACAGCAAGGAAACTGTACTAATTCGACCTGAAATTTATTCCCATGAGCCGTACTGGGCTCCAGAGTATTTGTTTTGTGAATGGACAAACAACTCGCCGAGAAGAAAGGGGGGGATGGGGGTGGAAAAGTTTTTCCTCTCAACACAATAAAATCTTCAGCTGTGAAACTCTTTTCAGTTCCGAAAGCTATTTATATTTTAGGGCGCTGAAGGAATTTTCTAATTTCACGCCTGTCACCAGGCTCCATAAGCATTCATCAAAAAAATATGCCCAGCCGCATCATTAATTATTCGGCAGCAGATTATGTGCATTATCTGGTATGGCGTGCGATTGCCGGCGTACAGCCACCCCAAACGGGAAGAATCGCGGCCATTATGTGGCATATTTATTTATGTTGGATGAAGACATCTGACAAGTGAATAACATTGGCTTCTAAAGCGAAGAGAATATTTCCAAGGCCACATTTACCTCGTTCCAGTGTAATCTGGCCAAAATTTCATACTTAAGTCATTTCTTTTTCTTCTAATCCATTATTTAAATCAAGTGTAAAACCACTGAGGGGGACTTCAACAAATCCATGTTAGAGGACTTCAGCTCTTCCATGTCACTTGATAGCTTTTACTTGGTGGCACTCATGAAGCCAACAACTGCACACATATTCAAGTGTGTCTTTTGAAGATACACCTGAGGTTGATTTTGCCCAACTTCACTTAATTTTCACCCGCTTTAGCTACACCAGTAATGGCTTTATCTTTGCTCTCTCCGTGCAACTTTTCATCATCAAGCGGACCCAATTTGTCAAGCCACAATTCAGCGTCATCAAAGACTCAAGAGGGAGCTTCTGCCTTCAGTTGAATTTTGTTGCTCCTGCAGACACTGAAGATGTTGCACACTGTTTTCTTGAGATGCAACTGAGAGAGGAAGAAGGGAGGGAAAATATACAGCAACCTACAGACTATTGAGTTATGTATGGCCTGTTATTGTCCAACTGTTCTGGTTTTTGCCATTTAAGAATTCTTAAAATGGCTCCTGCAGCTCCACAAGACTGAGGACTAAGGATGGGTCGGCAATAAGGTAGGAGGATTTTGCTCTCTGACTTTACAAAGGTTCTAATGAACAAAGCCTGTCCTGACCTCAAACACTAAGCAGAGTCATTTCATGCCAGATGGTCTTCTCCTTCCAAAAGCTATCTCATTTTCAAGCGAATGTCACAAAAGAAGGAAAAGAAACCGCCACAGCCCTATTTTTAAGGCCTTACTATAGCAGTCGTACGAGGAGTCCCCATGGCTCTAACAAGAACACACTAATGAATTAGACATCAGGATTCAGCCCTGTTCCTCAATTGCCTTATTTCTGGAAGCTGGAGTGCAGTTATTTGACAGCTCTCTTGATCCACCTTCCATTAAAATCTTGGGATGGAGATCATCCTTCAAGATAGAGGCAGGTTCTTCCAAGGGCGCAGTGTGGAGTTTTCAGCCATCCATGGCTTTGCTGTTTAGTATTTTCAGATGCCAGAAGAGCTCTAAGACAGAAACTATCGCTCATCTTTGCAGTGGTCATTTGAGTGACAATCACTGCAGGACAATAGCAAACATGGCTGTAAAACCATTATTTCTACCCAACATTACTATTAGAAGCACATATCAAAAAGTAAAATGAGAATGTACGTGAGTGTTTAGATTTTGGGCAGGAAAAGCTTAAACCAAAGCCAGGAGAAATCATCCATCATTGTGCTGATGGTCTTTGCCACTTCTGCACAGGACAGGACTGGACTGAGATAGGAATTGCTCGTCTTCCAGGCAGTTTCACTGACTGGTGCAATATTCAGGCTGCAAATAGCCCAAAGAGAGTTTATATTTAACCCTCAAAAATTGTTTTAATTAATTCTAACTGCAAAGGCATTTTAATGTACGTTTGCTATAAAATTTGACTGTAACTTGTCTGTGCCAGCACTCACACACAAGGGAGGGCTAACACGAGCTTTCTGACTCTGCTCTGCAAGGGATAAATCATCTTTACACATTCGCTGTGCGCCCCACTGTCTCATCTGGAAAGATTATCCCCAAAGCCACATCAATCCTAAAACACCCCCACTTCGGAAAAGCGTGTACCTGAGAAGCTAAAATGTTTGAGGTGCGAGAAATAGTGTTCGAGCATCCTCTTGAGGGATGAAACTGCCCTGGGTGGCTCAGTGTCACAGATGAGCCTGGGTTGAGGTACCCAATGAACAAGCTGAACAGCTCTGAACTACCCGCTAAGGATGGGGTCGCATCATGTTACTGATTAAATTTGGAGAAACACTGGAGAACAGAAAACCTGAAAGGGTAGCAACGAAAGAAAATTTCTAGTTTGGATTTAAGGGCTTCACAGCTGCTAGGAATCTATTTAGAAGCACACACGGAGCTGTGAAATTTAAGATCTTCCCAAAAGCATGAATTTCAAATCTGCGTGAGAAAACGCCTGTGACTGGGTTTTTAATGTTCTCACAAGACTCGTGAATTTATCACTACTGTCACCCGCTCATGAGAAACCCCAGACAGACTCATCCCAAGACCTGGCTGCTTGCTAGCTGCTCACCTTTATCTGTCTCTTCCTAAGGAATAGAGGAAGGAGGGGAGTTAAGGAGTGACCCCTGCCTTTCAGAACAATGGTAGCAGATGGGATCAACGTTTGCTTGAACAGGAATTCTCATCAAAAGAATGGATTGGAGTCTCTACTGCATTAACAGTGCACGTGACATCCAAGAAGCGAGATGACACAACGAGATCATATTATTTGTATTACAGAAGAAATGAGATCAAGAAGACGGCTCCAACGTAGCAGCAAGCTGCTACAGCGCTTGGCTCCAAGGAGCCTGAAGAGGAACGAATGCGATGCTTCACCCCACGGCTGTTACGAACACAGCCGTGCCTTCTGTGATCATAGGTCACATTTTACATACCAATGCCACAAACTCATTTTGAAGGAGGAATGAACAAAGTCTTAAAGAAAAAAAGAAACAAAGAGGAGAACGGAGCTTTAGAGGAAAGACACAGCCAGTTCTTCTTGGTTTTAATCTCTTCAACCAGATTTCAGGATAATTTTCTCGGAGCAACCAAGCACAGTGCTGGCCTCGGTACTGTCGGATTCGTTTATTGCACTGTCTTCACTACCAAGGCAAGTGGCAAACATAGCAAGCCACCTACAGTACAGCCCCTTGAGCAGAAAATCACAAGAGAATAGAGCAGATCAGTATGCGGCTGTTTGTACAAAGCATTTAGCCAGGCTAAAGGTTTGAGAGACTTGTGTTCAGGCCAAAAAAGTAATGTCTTTGCAAGGTCTACAGGCTTGGGCCACCCAGGGCAGGTCACAGTGGGACTCTAACCTCTCTTCCAAAACATTTAACCGATGAAAGAATCAAGGAACAGGAACCGTTAAGCCCTTTACAATGAACAAAGAATAAAGAGTTCAAACGCGCACCAGAAAAGAGACATCCACTGTAAATTAATTATACAGAGCGGGGGAATCTCTCTTTGTAAACTGCACACGGCTACGCACACAGGGACGGAGTCTTACACGTATTGTGCGGTTAAAATGAACACAGCTGGCAACATTGTTCCTCAAAAACATCATTTGGAGGGTAAGATTTTCTCTGAATTACGAGACCCCGCCAGAATTCACAATGGCAGACCTGTGGGATCGAGGCTACAGCAGCTCCTGATGAGGGGAACCCAGACAATCTGCTTGCAGTTGCATCAGCCATGAAGAAGATTTTGTAGCTGGGTAAACGACCGTCTCAGAATTCCTCCACAAAGAATGTAGGTCTCAAAGTCATCTTCCTCAGACAAACCCTTGGAAGACAATCTTAGAAAAGCCAAGAGACAGGATCTCCTGCACCTTACCCAGAGGCATAAAGTGACACTCTGAGGATGCTCAAACTGGAGAACAAATCTCTACATAGACTATGGAGAAGCTTACAAGGGTAAAAAGGTGAAGAATGATGGATAGAAATTAAGGCAAGAGGAACAGAGGGAAGATCCCAATTTCCATATTGAACTTATACTTCATCCACACCATTCCCACACAGACCTGCTTTGAAGCTGTTCTCCATTATAGGCCAAATTATCAAAGCTCGTTCCCACCTGGGGAATTCCAGAGAGCTGTGAGGAGAGGGAGGAGTTATCCAAAATACAGAACTCAGTCAGATCAAGTAAAAATTTTTACCCCTCTCTGTCCTTTGTCCCTCTCATGGAACAAAGATGAGCCTCTAGTCCTGTTACTGCATAGAAATGAGTGGACCCGGGGCTGTGATGGTCTGCTGACAGGGCTGAGGAGCATCCACAGTCCCAGAGAGGAACTCCTCTCTGATGAACCACTAGATGTTTCCAAGTAGAAGAAAGGGAAGCTCTTCAGAAGAAACTGTAGGAGATACATGCCAAGAAATCTGGTCCCCGCCAATCCACAGGACAGGTTTGGGGATCAAATTACACATCTTAGGGGTTCCCAAACGCATAACCCAAGATGATCAGTTGATGTGTGTCAGTAGATAAGAAGTTCTCAGCTCCATTAAAATACTAATAGTAGGAAAAGTGGAATGTGCATATCTCAGCATTAGCTCATTTGAGCTGCTAACTTTGGCAAGCATCAAGTGTCTGTCCATGATGGATGGGGAAGAGGTGAGTGAAGAGCCGAGAAACTGTGTGCTCTTAAAATTGCTTAAACAAAACAAGGCATGGACAGAGATGTCTTCTCTTCCTAGAGATGCAAAGGACTGTAAGGATGGGTAAATAAATATCAGTGGTATCCTGGTAACAAAGGAGAACACAAGAAGGTGTGGGAGATGGAGGACATCCAAAATGTTGTATCGGACAGCAGAAGTTAGAGACAGGAGAGACTTAGATGACACTGTGGGATTAACGACAGCTTTACAAAGGAGACAGAAGAGCAGGAAAAGAGACTGAGAAATACTAAAGCTAGAATGTCAAGGAGACAAGGAGATAGATTATAGGACAGATGAAGGGAGAATATAAGGCAAAGATCAGGTGATAGTTACAGACAGCGAAAACAGGCAGGAGGTCTCAGCTCAGGGCAAAAGTAACATGGCTGAAAAGAAGTTCCTTCCTCCTTGATGTCGTGCAAACTCCCAGGATTTGCTCAAGCCAGACTTGCAAAGACCACTAAAGCACTGTATCAGAGAGCATCGTCCAAACATCTCCCATCAGCATCCAAGCAAAAAGGGCACATTTTGGGTAGCTCATTGATGGGGTGTCATGTGCTTCTCCTCCACACATATTTATACACAGTAATTCCCCAGGCATCGCTTTCTTTGCCACCATGAAAACTTTACAACCTCTAAAAAAGGTTAGCTGAGGGAAATGGAGGCACCAATAAATAAACTAATGACGTGCCTAGGGGAACGAATTCAGGGAGAAATAAGGGAGGATAAATCTAAGCGTGGGTAGGTGGCAGAGCCGTAGAGCAGAGGCTCCCACTTCTAAGTCCTCTGTCACTTGGTGGACTAGTAATTTATCCTTCCTGTTTCAGAAAGCACGTACAGCAGCGCTTTGAGGGCAGTTCTGCTGTCAGTACAAATCACCCTGCTCCATTTCTGTCAGCACTGGTGTGGCCAGCAGGACCATGGCAGGGGTGGTCCCCCGGGACTGGGGGCACTGGTGAGGCCACACCTCGAATCCTGGGTTCAGTTTTGGCCCCTCACTCCAAGAAGGACATTGAGGGGCTGGAGCGTGTCCAGAGAAGGGCAATAAAGATGGTGCAGGGTCTGGAGCACAAGTACGCTGAGGAGCAGCTGAGGGACCTGGGGGGGTTGAGCCTGGAGAAAAGGAGGCTCACGGGAGGGCAAGGACTCCTCCGGCGTGGTGGGCAAACCCCGGCATCTTACACAAATAATGGTATTGCTGCATGAGAAAGTCCTTGGAGCCAGATTATGCAGCCAAGAAGCAGGTGGTGAACGGCTGTGGCGGGGCCCATATCGGCACGTTTTGGCACGCTCGTGTGTCGGGCTGGAGGATTCCTCAAACCGGTGGAGACATCTGTGTTTCTTATTGACTGCCCCCAGGAGTGAGCTGACTGAAAATTGGTAGTTTAATGACATTTTAAATATAATTTTTACAGCGCTTTTAATTTCTCATAAAGCAGCAGTTAGAAGACTTCAGAGATTATGGAACTGCTTATTTTATGATCTAAGTATTGTAAAAACAATCTGCCTCAACCACTGCTGGAACCGGTTACATGGATGGGAAATGCTTTTGTAGGAGCGAGAGCAACTCCCTTTCTTTTTGCTTTTTTAGATATAATCTCCAAATGTGGGATGTTACATTTGATTACCACTACCTCTGAGGTACAGGAGATACGGAAAAATTATATATACCAGTGCCAGAAGGTCCAAACAAGAGTAAAGCGGGGAGCTGGGTTACAAGGCACGTAGTGCTTACACAAAGCACGCTGGACGTAGCGTTAAATTTTGGGTTACAGACAAATTCTGGAAGACAGCAAACTCATTTTAAAAAGTAAATGCCTCCTCTGAAAAAAAGCATCAGCTTCTCTATTTACAGGTTCACAGAAATATTTGTTAGGAGTTTTTTTCCCTCTCCAGAGTTGTTGGGTTTTTTTCCTCTTTTCAAGTTGGCTCGTTGGGCTGGAGCCAGAACTCACTCCTAAATTGAGACATAATTAGATGTGTCCTACTGTGTCTTTCTGGGCAATTCATTTAACCTCTACATCTTATTTCACTTCAGGTTTGAATAAAGAGGTGAGACAACCTCTTTTGACTGCATAAAACCAGAGTAAAGCAAAGCCAAGCAATAAGAACAAGAGTTACAGCTAATACCTGGCCAGCCACAGACTTTAAAAAGTGACTTTTGCCCCTTCCTGGCCATCAGACGCATCACCCATGCACACACGCTGCTGCAGTGCTGCACCAAAAAACCTCCAAACCTCTCACACCCATCTTGGGGAACAGCTTTTTGCTGGGAAAAAAAGACGACATTGGCCTCGACGGGCAGGACTGGTGCTTTCTGTGGAAAACAGTTCGTGTTTTTCCCAGGTTTCTCTCCTCACAGGCAACCTAATAGGAATTTTACAGCCTTGCAGATTCACTCTTTCTTGCCTTTTTCACACAAAAACACTGCTGATGTACACAGGACTGTTCATACAGCCAAAACATGCAAGATTTGACTCTAAATGTTTATTTCGTTCACTCTTTCTCCCCTATCCTCCGAAAGCTTTCTTTTTGAAGGTCATAAAATTAATGAACTGTATATTCAGTGCTATGAACACACGAAACAAGCATGTTTCTAGGGAGGGGGATTTATAGTGCACGTAACGGGTCCCATCACGACCTTGTGCTTCTCCCATGCACAAACCGGGATTGCACGTGCCTGGTTCCAAACCTTACCTCAATGCAACGGTTCATGCAGGCGTTCCCTTTTTATGCTGATGGGACAGCAAATTGTTTATAAATCAGGAAATATTTTATGAACCCACAAGATTGGAGAATTAACTTGCTGGTGTCTTGGTTTAAGTCTAAGCCACCATCTTTTTCACCTCTACAGTTGCTACCTACAGAATATATAAACCCATTTTCTTGTAATGTGCATTATATCTGCTCTAATACAGAGCAAATCATCTGCACCACCTTCAAACCAAGCTTAATAAGTCCTTTAATTAATTTGCCTCACCACTCTCTTAACCAGCTTACACCTTTCACATTCACCAGAGACTTAAACAAAAGCCTAATAAACTCTGGGATCCAAACTCCGAAGCCCCATTCTCACATCACAAAACTCATTGGAAATGCTCCAAACAGCTATAAAGTCTTTTTTAAATAGGACAAGTATATGACAAAGTTGCTAAACTAAGTAAGGATTAGGGGTGTGGGGAAAGGAAGAGGGCTGGAGGCTGAGACACAAAGTCAAATGTGCAACTGGTATAAATAAGGATGTTGAAATTCACACCTGCGCTTTCAGGTAAAAGATAAAAGAACCCCCAAATCCAAACAAAACCCTTGCAAATTGAAATAATTTTTCTGAATACACCAGTTAACTCTCAGACTAGCCTTTCCTAAAATTAAAACCTTGATGTATTGCTTCTCAGAAACACAACTAAAATTATTCCTGGTGTCAGCAAAGCCACCAGACAAACGCGCAGGGACGAGGGAATGCTTTTTTTGCCGCCGAAAAAGAAGAAAAAGACTTTGTGTGGGTTTACGGTTCTGGGGCTGACAGTGATGGATAGGAAGGTTACAGCAGCGGCATCCGTCTCCATTCCCGTGCCTATGACAGCATCTTGGGACGGGGCTGGGGGGAGCAGGTTGCCTGCCTTGCCGCTCAGGTTGGCGTCACCTGCTCTTGAATGTCTGAGTGCTCCTGGCTTTGTCTCACAAAACAATTGGAATTCAAGGAATCGGGCTTTTAAACCTGATATTAAATGTCATCCGTTTTAGTGAGCGTCGGGGGCTTTCAGGGAAGTGATGCTGCTTAGTGACCCACGTTACTGATGGGGCGGAAAACTGCAGGGTTCTGAGTCTGTTTCAAGCCAAAAGAAAAAGAAGGAAACTATCATTAATGACAAATGCTTCCTATTATTTGCAGCAACATCAGCTGTCCCTCTGCGGACACCAATTGGTAACACAGCTGCTACTGGTGCAGCCCGAATGTGCTGATGGGACACAAATTAGACAGCAAGAATTTAGAGCTGAAGGCATTTTTGAAAGAAAAATAAGGCATTGCTTGCATTATGACGTGATATAGCTGCAGAGTTTGGATATGATTCATTACACGGGGATCCTTCTCTCAGGCTACTCAGCTGAATCCTGGGAATGAGCAAAAGGGCATTAAAAAATTAAAATATACTCCCCTACAAACACCAAAAATCTTAGCAGGTGATCTTTCTCAGAAATAAATTTAATCTCACTATTGATGGGTGAACTAAAACACGATCAGCATTATAAAGGGTGGAAGAATGTCTTTTGACACTGTTCAGAGCCAGACAACGATGAAACCAAACAGAACTGATTTCATGGAGTTATCAGAGACAGGAAAAGCAAACTCACCGTTCCTAGGCTCCGATACCACTCACACTGAGGCCAGCGCCTGTTTTGCTGTGGGGTTTAAAGGGAGCCACACTGGGCCAAAGAGCATTTCAGAGGACTCTGCAGTAAACAGGTCTATCGTGATCTAAACAGGACACATCCCAATCTCCACCTCAGCCGAGAAAGCCAAAAAGGCGGATATTTGGAAAAAAAAAAATTCAAAATGATTTTTCAAAGATTTCTTGAACTCTTTATTGGCCCTATGAAGGTCTGTGTTTTCCACAGCCATAGTCACTGATCCATCCCAATATTAATCGAAATAATAAATCCATCACCCTCACAAGGGAGGGAGGTTCCTCTGCTGAAGCGTGTTCACCCTGCTTTAGCAAATAGGAAGAAAAAAAGCATTTTATCAGTTTTGTGCTATATTTTTTAACCCTTCTACTGAGCAGGATAACAAGCAACTTGAGGGAACCCTTAGGATTTCAGACCTAATTCAGGCTCAAGCTAGATGAACCAAAATGAGCAGGGTTGAGAGCAAAGTCATGGTGCTGGCCCTGCAACGCTCCACGCACACGTCTGAGCAGATCATTTTGTCACATCTCTTTTCCACAACAGTAACTTTGCAAAAAAGGTTCACTTCGAGAAGAAAATCCCTGCAGCAGACAAAGAAGACAAACTGCTGAGGCCAGGAGAGCACCAGAACTTCTTCAGAGCATAAGGCTGCTTACGCAGGAACAGTTTTCAGAAGCAGTTCTAAGCAAACTGATTCTTGTCAGCCCTCCTTGCATTTTGCCTCCCTCCTATTTTTACAATGCTCCATTTCAAAATGCAGGGATGGTCTGAAAAGCATCAAGGCAGCATTAAAGAGGAAAAGATTGAGTAAAGCTTTGATCTGTCTAAATTTGTTGGGCTGCTTCTTTCCTGAAGATACTGCCAAGTGTCATCATGGACAGCACCAGTGAGCTCTACAGGCACTCACCTCTCCCCAACATTTGGCATCAGGAAAGACATGGACCTGCTCAAGCAGGTCCAGAGGAGGCCATGAAGATGATCAAGGGGCTGGAACCCCTCTGCTGGGAGGAGAGGGGAGAGAGCTGGGGGTGTTCAGCCTGGAGCAGAGAAGGCTGCGGGGAGACCTTAGTGCGGCCTGTCAGCGCTGAAAGGGGCTACAGGAAAGATGGGGAGGGGCTTTTTACAAGTAGTGACAGGACAAGGGGTGATGGCTTTAAACTGAAAGAGGGGAGATACAGGTTAGCTATAAGGAAGAAATTTCCCTGTGAGGGTGGTGAGACACTGGCCCAGGTTGCCCAGAGAAACTGTGGATGCCCCATCCCTGGCAGTGATCACGGCCGGTTCAGACGGAGCTTTGAGTAACCTGCTCTAGTGGAAGGTGTCCCTGCCCGTGGCAGGCAGTTGGAACTGGCTAATCTCTAAAGTCCCTTTCAACCCAAACCATTCTCTGATTCTATGACCACTAAAGGCCCTGGCTTGGGTCCTGACTCACAAACAGGCAAAGCAAGACATGGAAAATGAAATGATTTTGCGTCTTACGTTCACACTCCTCCACGTCCAGGTTGAACTGCTGCAAGGCGCCCAGTGTCAGCTGCCGCCCTTCGGCTTCCAGCAGCAGCTG
>NW_010405397.1:3110-6312 GCF_000710305.1 Buceros rhinoceros silvestris | reverse complement strand
CCTGCCGCATTTCGCCTTCCAGCAGCAGCTGCATCAGCGAAGTGGAGAGGTGTTTGCACGCTGACATGCAAGCCGTCTGCGCCACCTTCCCCTGCAAGAGACAAGGGAGACTCATTAAGGCCATCGAGCACAAAATGCAAAAGGCATTTTTTTAGTCCAGGACTCACCAGTCCAGCCTCTTGAACTTGTCTCATCTGCTATGGGACCTTCAGGTAGAGTTCAACCTCGCAACCACTTCACAGGGGATCCCCTTCCAGGACTCTGCATTACCACTAGCAGGGCTAGACCCTGTCAGGTGCAGAGTGCCTGGGAGCAGCTCAAATCCAGGAGATGCCTGGGGTGTTTAGAGCAATAAGCATCTCCCATCATCATGGCCTTACGAGGCCAAGACAACATTCTACATGGAGTGCCTGAAGTAACCTCGTTGACACATCAAAATAGTGCTGATGACAACTCAAAACTCCAGCCTACAGCTAAACCAGCATCTATTTATACTCCAGGAATTTCAAAATCTCATTCCAACAGCAGAGGCTCACAGTTTAAGGTTTAGCCTTTGTTACTGGGGAGCAGAGAGCTGAGGCCATGCCATTGCAACAACAGTGTCTCTAGCACGATGATGCTCTTCCAGCACCGTGTGGCACCTTCCAGATGCCAACAGCGAAGGGAACATCCAGGCAAGGAGGCAATTGAGGACACCAGCTGTGTTTACACAGGTAGGATTGCTCTGCAGGGAATAACGCATTGGACGCATCCTGCACTTGCTTGTACCATGGGGAACACTGTTATCAACGCTTGCCTTCTTCCGGGCCATCCCCAATTTGTGGTGATTAAACAGCGGGTCCACAGGGAGGAGGCCATGAACACCATACAGAGACAAACAACTTAAATCCCTTGAGACGTTCATATCTATAAACTAAGGTATGAGAAGTTATGAGTTTCAGCTATTAAGGAAATGGAGAATATTGCTGGTAAATATTTATTTGTAACACATTTTCTCTGAGCCACCAGATAGGTTTCACTTTTGAGAAACAATGGAGATCAAAAGCTATAAATCATGTGAACAGTTCACAGCAAGAGGAGTTTCACTAGATAAGCCTTCCATTTTCTGATTAAGATACCATCGAGAGGCAAGAGAAGAGTAATGATGACAGACAAATTAATTAAATTTTTGAACTGTGGAAGTAGAAATAGCTGATTTTCAAATTATGGGTGAAGTCCCTGCATTGACAGAATCGAACAGCCAGGTAGGAAGGCAAGGATGCGCCTGAGGACTTATGATGTTCAAAGAAGAGTGGTATTAAGGGAAGGGATAATGGTGAGGGTAGGGATGGGCTATGAAAGGCCGTAAGCAGGTCAGTAAGTTCAAGCACCCATGTCCTGACCTGGCTAAAGTATCAGCTATCACGAGGACCACCATCAAAAGCTGAGCTGAAACATGAAGAAATGAGATCTTCCTTAAAGACCTACAGATTCTTGATCCTATTGAGATGCCACCAGGGGACAGAGGAGAAGGCCTTGCAAGAACAACACAGATGTCCCCATCCCAGTGTTGACTGGCTCGTCCCACAGAGGAATGATGTTCTGTCTTGTAGGAGTCTGGTCCTCCCAAGGACCAGGCTCAGGAGCAAGCAGGGAGCATGCTCAGCATTTAGCGAAGTGCTTCAGAGAATCCAACTTGACTGGCCAGAAGCATAAATAGGAAACCAAAGCACCCATAAGGCCATTGAACCAACTCAGACACATGAATAACGCTCACCAAGCTGAGGTTTCTTTTATTGCTACTCAATTTATTTTGCACCACAGCAGTGAGTCTCACAGGTTACAAGTGCCACCTTCTCAATGAACTAAAACAAAGCATCGCTTAGGGGTGCTGAACACATGGGAGCATTTATTTTTCCAACCGTGTCCTGGACGGCATCCCCAGCAGGCTGAGGGAGGGGATCCTGTCCCTCTGCTGCGCTCTGCTCTGGGGAGACCCCCCTGCAGGGCTGGCTCCAGCTCTGGGCTCCTCAGCCCAGCAGAGACATGGAGCTGTTGGAGCGGGGCCAGAGGAGACACAGGAGTGATGGGAGGGTGGAACCCTTTGCTGGGAGGAGAGGGGAGAGAGCTGGGGGTGTTGAGCCTGGAGAAGAGAAGGCTGCGGGGAGACCTTAGTGCAGCCTGTCAGTGCTGAAAGGGGCTCCAGGAAAGCTGGGGAGGGGCTTTTCAGCAGGGGCTGTTGGGACAGGACAAGGGGTGATGGGTTCAACTGGAAGAGGGAGATTCAGACCAGAGAGAAGGAGGCACAGTTTTATACTGAGGATGGTGAGAGCCTGTTCCAGGTTGCCCAGAGAGGTGGGAGAAGCCCCATCCCTGGCACCATTGCAGGTCAGGTTGGCCCTTGGGGCTCTGAGCAACCTGCTCCAGTTGCAGATGTCCCTGCTCCCTGCAGGGGGTTGGACTGGATGAGCTTTGGGTTGGACTTCCAACCCAAACCAATCAGTGATTCTATGACTCTATCCAAGATTTCAGAAGATTTTCCCCATTCCTCAAGCACTGCTGTGTGCTACCCACAATTTGTGGCAGGTAAGGCTTGGTTAGAGAAGATTTGGCAGGTAAGATTTGTACATACACTTGTGCAGCATCTATTAAACCCATAAAAATGGGGAAATCCTTTGGCACAAGAGCACAGACTCGCACAAACCCATCAGAACGACCCCAATGTCTGCATGTGCAACCCCACGATAATATTTCTGGCTAATGGTTCTTCCCTGAAAAGAGCTTCACCAGGAGATTATGTTTTCAAACGCACACAAAAGACTTTAGCACGCTTTCTTGAAAACGAGGAGTGGCTTATGAGATCTCACAGATTTTTACAAGCACTTTATAAATTGTATTTAAACTGGGATTAAAGCGAGGGCTCTACACAGCGTTTCGAGCTGAGTACCACAAGTTTCATTACGGAGACATGAATAAATGTTTGGTGTATCTGCCAGGAAGTGTCTTTACCAGACAAAAGACTTTAGCACGCTTTCTTGAAAACGAGGAGTGGCTTATGAGATCTCACAGATTTTTACAAGCACTTTATAAATTGTATTTAAACTGGGATTAAAGCGAGGGCTCTACACAGCGTTTCGAGCTGAGTACCACAAGTTTCATTACGGAGACATGAATAAATGTTTGGTGTATCTGCCAGGAAGTGTCTTTACCAGCTTTGCAAAGT
>NW_010405397.1:0-2932 GCF_000710305.1 Buceros rhinoceros silvestris | reverse complement strand
ACAAAAAAAATTATTAAGAGAAAAAAAGCGCAGAGCCCTGCATGACGGGGCAGGGCACTTCATCTCCGCTGTTCGCTGCCATTCCCAGGCTCCAGGAGTGGTCGTTACTCACCTCCAAACAAACACCACCACTAAAATTAAGATGAAGCATGGCAACCATAAAGTTTTGCGCAGCCCCAGGTCTTTTTTGCTTTTCATCATTTACTTGCACCCTTCTGACACATTCGGTTATTTAAAACACCGCTCGTGCCAATTCCTCATCCCCGACCGCAGTGGGAAGCGCGCCGATACCTGACTGTGATTTTTCTTCATTACTTCCAACAGACACTTGAGTTTTCGCTGTAACTGAGGAGTTTTGATGTGTTATTGAGCAGAAGACCCAAACAGAAGCAGAGGGTGAGAAAGCAAAGCTTTGGTCATGCTCTGGGACCCCCCCTCCCCGCACAGATACGGTTGACAAGGCTCCTTGCCCTTCTCGGAAGAAGAAGATCCCAACAAGAAGTTCACGCTTGAACATCAGCAGGAGTTTGCACAGTTGCAACCCTTGGAGGAGCCTTGGGGACACTAAACCACAGATGAAGTCAAAAGGAAACTCCCCCCTGCAGAAAGTTTTCTGACCCATTGACAAAAATTTAAGAGGAACAATCTTCTTGTACACCAAGTGAGGGGCAGATCAGCACACGTGGAAGTACCTAAAGGGTTACCTAAGCCTAAAACCACCAAACATGCCTGCCCCGGTGCACGCATTCCTCCGGCCAGCCAGACTTGCCCGAATAAAGAGTGAATGACAAGCGACACCGAGAGGGCGTGAAGAGCAAATAATTGAGATGAAATGTCAAGTTAATAAGCTGAACGCAAAGAAGACGGCATGGAAAAAGTAATTTAATCATCAGGGCCTGACAGCACAACAACTCTACTGAGCCTTTGCCGTGAAAGCAACGTGTACATTCTTCGTGAGTGTTTTCTACTGCAGCTCAATGCAGAGATGGTACAGGGGATCCAACCAACAAGCCCAGCCTGGCTCCTTTTTCACATGGGATTTGGCCAGACCCAAAACTGTTTTCAGGTGCAAATGTGCAAACTCTGAAGGTGAATCTTCTCATGCCAGATGACAAACCAGTCCTCTATATCTATTATTCTTAAGGTTTAAACACCTAAAAAACATTCTGCTTTAAAAAAGACTCGGCCTTTCACCTTAGGTTTTAAGAATGTACAAAAACCCGACATTAGTGGATGAAAAACCAAAAGCATATACAGTGCATAGGGGATTTTTCTGCCTTTTAAGCATGAATCCAGTTTTCTTTATATTTACTATTAGAGGGCTTGGAGGTGCCACAGGGCTTTAAGTCATTGTGCTAAATGTCTGGCTAGAGAAAAGAAGGTACCACCAGGGATGACCAGCATCTCAATCCCTGGGCACCAAGATTTAAAACTCTTCCAGAATCTATGTTTTTCACTCTTATTCATAAGACTAAACCTGGCCTTATTAGTAAGACTGAACCTAACCTTATAAATTAGACTGAACCTAACCCCATTCTGCCTCACCCCTACACTCAGCACAACAGATGCCCACTTAGAGCAGCTCCTTGTAAGATCAGCAATGGCTTATGAACATCAATTTTAGACTACTTCCCCAGAAGTACGCTGCAATATCTGCTTGATAAGCAGCTGCTGTCGACAGGAGAAAAACCAGTGCCAGGACACTGATATATCACTCCTAATAAGCTGCTGCTGCAAGTGAAGAAGGTTGTTTGTGTCACACTTGGGATGGTTTGGGCTGCATGCTGGCAGTTATCAAGTATCTCCTCATACTACAACATGCCCATCTTGGTTCTTTGGCACTTATTCATGATTGAAGTTGCTTCACAGTGTTATTCCCCGCACCACCCCACCCCCACCCCCCAAGTTAATTTTTCAGCTTTCCTGCAGTGCTGTGAGGAAAAGCCCCCCGTCCTCCCGGGCGCCCTCCCAGTGCAGCGACATACAGAGCCGTGCCTGTAATGGACGCGTTTTCCACCAGCCTTACCCCCCTCCCAAAATCATTAACTGTACCACCCACAGCAGCAGTGTCGGGACATGTGCCTTGGCACGGAGACTGAGCAGGACGCCTCCGAGATGTCAACCCCAGACGTCATTGCTCCTAGAAAACCCCGCGGTTCAGAGGAGCCGCCGCAGTCAGCTGGGATGGCTCAGACCTCCTGCTAATTACCCTGATGATTTTTGCAAGCGCGTGGCGGAACCAGCGGCACTCCCAAAGGCTCTCCGCCTGCCAGCGCTCTGAGCAATCACAAGGTTATGTCCTGATCCTGCTCCCCAATGTGGCTCCAAACCAGCTTGGTCCCTGTATTTTGCCTGCCTGAATGCTGTGGTCCCTCCAGCTCAGGAACAATTTATTGAAAATGCAAGAAGCGATTTGGAGAGGAAGGCAAAGGAGGAGAAATACAACCATGACCTAAGCTGTCTGCAGAGAAGGGGAAAAAAAAAAACCTTTGAAGTCACCAATAGCTCATTTCCCAACTTCACAGAAAACCAAACTGGTTAAAATCTCAAGAACCAATTCCAGGAACACCTCCATAGTATCACTTGTTTGTTCACGATCTTTGTAAACCTCATTAAAAATGACCTGGATTTGCATCCAGGAGAACAGGGGTCACAGGTAGAAGCTGAAAATCGCAAGAACCAATTCCAGGAACTCCTCCATAGTATCACTTGTTTGTTCACGATCTTTGTAAACCTCATTAAAAATGACCTGGATTTGCATCCAGGAGAACAGGGGTCACAGGTAGAAGCTGATGGAGCTCAACAGCCAAGAAGCCCAAGTGCCTGCCCTGTCACCCCACCAAGCTCCAGCTTGGTGCAATATTGAGTGAAAAAAAGCAATTCTGAGAGTATTATCAGACCAAAAGGTGTGGGGTGGGGGCGTTGGGGGTGG
>NW_010405396.1:0-12186 GCF_000710305.1 Buceros rhinoceros silvestris | reverse complement strand
CCCGCCCCGCCGCCGTCCCGGCACCGCTCTGCCGCTCGGCCGACATCACCTTCAGGGGCCAGAGTGGCCTGGGATGACCCCCGGAGCGGGGCTACCCCGAGCTGAAACAAAGCTTTCCAGTTCCCAGAGGCGAATGGGTGCTGGGGCTTATGTGAGAGAGCTGTACAGCCCCTGTCTCACGCCTGGTGTCTCACTGGCGATGGGCAAGCACAGATGCTCAGGCAGAAGGAGGTCGTGGCAGCGGGAGGGGAAGCCCTAGCTTGGGTCATGCAGGTTGGGAGCTGATGACGAGCAAATGCTGAAGAATAAGTAATTAACATACTAAGGAGCAGGTGTAGCTGAGCTTTCTCTGCGTTTGTAAGTCCTGTGCATGATGCAAACCCTCTGAGATGCCTACCCAGCTGCAGCCTTACTTGTCCAGCTTGCAAATCTATCAGCTTTTTTTTGAAGTACTCAACCAGGTCCTTCTCCCACCACAGCTGCGAAGAACTTCCAACAGCTTTTTCTTACACCTTTTAATAACTTCGTTGTTAACACTTTTAAATTTCTCTCATCTCCTTGTTCCCTGCATTTACCATTCAACAATTCACAATAAACATATTTTGTCCTGTTTCTTGTGCCTTCCCTTGTATCTCATAGATACTATTACCGCTTTGCATGAAAATTCCATAATTCATTTATTGTGAGGCTCTGAAAAACCTTTGACACCAACTAGAAAAGCAGATAATAACAGTGTAAGTTCTTATGTGTGGAATGGCTTTGTTCTGTGATTTTTATCACTCTTCTGCCCTATATCTGCTGGTTTCATCTCCAAGGCTGAAGAACCTGCTCATGGTTTTACTACTTCAACCTATTACAGGAGCCTGAACCAGGACTGGTGGGAATGCAACAGTAGCAGAAGTACCTGGAGAATCAGCTTTGCACTGGGGTTTTAAATGCTGGAAGGAAAAATAGTAGGGACTTCAACCTGTGTCCTGTGAACTGTATGCCGTTTTGTCAGTACAATGTCGCACCTTTGCAGCAAGTAGTGGTGAAAAGAAAATCAGTTGTTTTGAATCAGTCGTTTGCTTGAGTGGCTATTAGTGTGTCTGCCAAAAATGCTTTTATGTTGAGAGGCCTGTTAAGTGAAACAAGCAAAATCCAAAAGAGGCAGTATAATTTTAAGAATTTTAAATTCAGTCATGTAAATAATGGAATTGTCTTTTCGTGGACTCTTCCCAAAGTTTTGAAAGGGTGTTGATGTGTGTGTCAGAAGCCATAAAGTAACTTCAGAGTAGTGTTAATCTTTTATCATCCAGATAAATTTTACATGCACTGGGTAGACATCTCTACAGGGTGAATGTAGCCTGGTCAGTCGTTGCATCTGTGGTGGCAGCTGTAGTAAGGATCGTTTCATGAGGATAACAAAGTCCTTAAGGCTTTAAAGCCACAGTGACTCCCATACTTGTTTAATTCTATGAATCATGAGAATTTTTGAGAAACAGAGCTGTAAAGGACCTCAGGAAATAGTTTAGTCCATGCATCTGCCTAAAATACAAGCAGTTACTCCTGTGACCCTCCAAACAGGGGTTTTACCTTTACCCAATATCTTCTTGAAAATGTCCACCAAGGAAAGTTTCATTCTCTACCAGGCAATGCATCGGTTTATTTGACTGGCTATTTCCTAAGGCTACGTCCACCAGGGACATGGAGAAGAGATTGTTTTCTTTGGGCAACCACTTGCCTTCTGAAAACTGCTCTTGGATACTGTGTTTGTCCTTTCTAGTCTTACGGTATCTTGTCCATCCCCTGAAAGTGTTCATGGAGGATTGTTCATGCTAACAAGATTTTTAGTCAAGTTTCCAAGCATTTTACTGTGATGCTCAACAAGATCAGCCAACTAACAGTCTCCAAGCAGTTCCTGACTGAGATCTTTCTCGCAGGGGACAACACAAGGCACTTGCTCATAGTTGGCCTTTTGGTGAGCGATGGTGCATCATCCCTTTGGCTTTCTTGAAATCAAATTTTATTAGTTTACCTTTCCACTGAGAAATAGAGCAACATTTTTATTGGTCTATTCATGCACTTTTGGAAAATTTTCTTTTTATTCTTGGTACCTCAAAAACTGATTTCTTTCTATTTGGCTAATGTAGCTGCTCACTTCAGGAGTACCCTGCAGACCAGTTATTAGAAAAAAAAAAAAATGTGAACTGCTCAAGTTTAAATTCTTTATTTCCACACTGACTTCTGGAACAATTTCTTCTCTGTAAAAAATTGGGTGTAGCAGAAGCATTGTTCAATACAGGGGTCTGAACAGAGCTGCCTTCAGTTCCTATGACACAAAAATACATAGCTTGGTTCTGTCTTTGTTTAAGAGGTTTAAGTAATGATGTCTATGTATATAAATTCCTACTAGTCTAGAGGAAGAGGTGTTCATTGCATACAGTGCCAGCGGAAAGCAGTACTTATCATTATGTTTTGAAAACTCTATACATTTATCAGTAGTATAGAAAGTGATTGTATTTGTTAAGCACTTTTGAGGTTTGATTTAAGGGGTAGACGGTAGAGGAATAATGAATGAAAGAAGTGCTGCATATCATTGAATGGTTTGGATTGGAAGGGACCTTAAAGATCATCTAGTTCCAATCACTCTTCCATGGGCAGGACACCTTCCACTAGACCAGGTTGCTCCATGAAACCTGGCCTTGAACACTTCTGGGGAGGGGGCTTCCACAGCTTCTCGGGGCAACCTGTTCCAGTGTGTTGCCACCCTCACAGTAAAGAATTTCTTCCTAATATGTAATCTAATCTCCCCTCTTCCAGTTTCAAACCATTACCCCTTGTCCTATCACTACACTCCCCGGTAAGGAGACCCTCCCCTCTTTTCTGTAGGCTCCGTTTGAGTGCCTTCCTAATATGTAATCTAATCTACCCTCTTCCAGTTTCAAACCATTACCCCTTGTCCTATCACTACACTCCCCGGTAAGGAGACCCTCCCCTCTTTTCTGTAGGCTCCGTTTGAGTGCTGGAAGGCTGCTATAAGGTGTCTCTGGAGCCTTCTGGTCTCCATGCTGAACAACCCCAACTCTTTCATCCTGTCCTCATAGGGGGTTCTCCAGCCCCTTGATATCTTTGTGGCCCTCCTCTAGAGGTCCTTGAGCAGATCCATGTATTTCTTATGCTGGAGGCCCCAGAGTTGAACACAGTAGTCCAGGTGGGGTCTCGTGCCAGCTGTCCTGCTTATGTGATCTAACCATGAGCATCCACACAGTCCACTACTGGATTCCTTTAGATGCCACTAAACATTACTTCCAGTTCTTGATCTCAGATGGGAATTTGGCTAAGTTGTCTTGGGGGATAGTGCCAGTCAAAACCAATCTTCATAAAAATACTTGTTGAGAAATTGCCCCTTCACCTGCTAGAGCTTTGTAACCTGCTTCCTTACTTGGAGGAGTTCATTGGAACCACATTTCTATTTGCAAGAGCCATCCAAACCATTATCAAATTTTGTTCCAGAAAGATTTTTTAATAACCAAAATTATTAATCACTGTCCTCAATCTCCAGTCTCAAAGCTATTAATTTTCCAGTCATATTTCTTAAGCTTGACGAAAGAAAAAAAGAATGATTCTTCAATTTCCATTGAAGTTTGTGGCGCAGCATGGGTTTATACTGTTTAAGCTGCAAAAAAATTATAAGGAAAACTAAATTCTTTGTGTTCCAAGTTTTATTACGGTACTACAAAATACAAAGCTTTTCTTATCCTTCTTCCCCCAAAATATATTTTGGATGTAAATTGTTTTGTAATAGCTCTGTAAGTTCTTCTGTAAAACAAGTATTTTAGACCTGCTTCTATCTTCCACTAACGAAGATGCAGAGTTTGAATTGAGGTCTATTAGCTGTCTTGCCAGCCTTCTGGTATGGCTTTCTCGTCAAAATATCTAGTCCATTTAAAAAGATTATATCATGACTTGCTATTCCTACAGATAGACATCATAGAACGCAACTAAAACTGCGAACACGGTTGTATAACCTTATTCTTAAGAACAAGCTATGATAGCCTAAGACGCTCTTTAATTAGCTTTAAAGCTGTTTGCTGAAAAGAGCGCATTTTTTCAGTACAGTGGAACACAACTCAATTAGAGAATAGTTTGGTTTGTCAGTTTTCCCGGGGCGTAGTAGGAAATCCTTTGTTGCACTGCATGTGTGCATAAGCTCTGCCCTTGCTTCACATAACAGACCTAATAAAACATGACAATTGAGTCTTGCTGCGGAAAAGGATTTTAAATGGGCTTGTATCTGTACAGCTCTATTTACCATATGGTGTATTTAGCTACCTTAGGCAATACAGTACCAATTTTTAGCTTTACATCCCTGATACCACATTTAAATCTTACATTCATGCAAAGGGGGACTAAATTCCCACTTTCGGGAGAGAAGGTGACATTGGCTTCTTGCTGCATTTTAATGAACTTAAATGCTATTCCCTTTGAGTCCTAAATTTAACCTGCTGTTGCCTCATTGCAGCAGGTTGCAGTAACACAGGGCAATTAGTTCCCTTAACGAAAAATCAGCCACAGCGACATGTGGTATCCTATCTGCAGACAGTGCTTTATCTCTGATGGACCCCTGCTGTCAAGTGTATCAGAAAGGAGGCCTAGGATGCTGAATTTTTCAGGTGAATTCTGGCTGGACCAAATTATCAAAAGGGAGTTCATTCAGAAGCATTTGACTTCTTACCCTGCCCACCCCACCCCCCCCATTAATTCTTTTGTTTAGGAACTGAACATTGATTTTGTTTGTGCTTTGTCTTTCAACAGTAACTGTGTAAACACCTTTAACTTAACACAGTGCAACCCTTAAATTTCAAGCAGACAATTTCCCTGAGTGGAATCCAAATGCCCCAACTTGCTTCCCAGGTGCCCTGAGCAGTACTAGGACAGTTACTCAGGGAGTCACTGTCAAACTGGGAATGGAGATGGTTTGAATTGCCCATTAATAAACAGTAGGCACAGATACATGCTTAAACAAATATTCCTTTCCAAAGCACAAGTGCTTGAGTCCATGTTGCAAACTGGTGCTGCCTCTGGGTCCAGATCCAGTACCCCCTCCTGAAAGAGAATAGCTACCACTTTTCTCTCGTGAAGATAATGGACAAGTACTGTTCCTCCTTAGGACATATTGGAAGGGGCCTGCTGCTTACAGTAAGAGGATAAAGGATAAACCCAGAAGAGGGAAGCTTTGGTTCAGTGACCTGCCAAGCATGAAATGGACCAAGCAGGTCCTGGTTCCCTGGAGGTATATGTTCTACAAAAGTCTGGGATCGCAAAGAAGACCTGCTCCTCAAACCCCATTGAAGGCAGCTGTCTCTGCAGGACGTGTAAGTCGCTATGTAAGGAAGAAAGAACTTGGAGGAATCTGCCTGGAACAGTGTTTCAGGCACTCCTTGCAAGGAAAGAAGACTGGAACCCACGCCCCATTGACAGGAGAGTTGGCCATTGTGTTAGGTGGTCTTGCGGTAAGAAGTACAGAAATAGTTTCATGAGAATGCTCAGGTGCGGCAATACTGGCTGTCCAGTCAGATATCCGTACCTAATGCACTGTAAGTTCATGCTTCTCTTCTTTTACAGTAGTAAATGCGATCACAATAACAAACTTTCATTTTTACCCTATAATCACTGTAAACTGCCATGTCAACAAATTGACAGAATAAGGCTGATATATTTTCTTTTTTTTTTTTTCCTTCACAGTGGAATGTATCAGCAGTGGAAGCCTTGGAAGTCAGATCTGCACCAATAGCTCTCTAATGCTTGACAAACAAAAACATTGCAAATCAAGCCTGCAGCATCCCTGCTGACATTTCAATGTATATCTATGGCCCAACAAATTCAGTGTGGATTACACTCATTTTTATCCCTCTAAACTTGCACTATCAGCAGCTGTTATGTACTGAAGGGCTTACTCATACATAACATGATAAAATGAGTTAGTGCCAAGTAATTTAAAGGAAAACTAAGTTTGTAACTTTTGATGTGACTCCTGAATCCCCACAATTGCTCACACAGGAAGAGTAATAGTCAGATGTTACCCTCAAATTACCTGTGGGCAAAATATTCCTCCCAAAAGAGTTTTAGAGTTAAAACTCATCTGAAAACAGTATCATTAGCACACAGATGAGCTGTAATAGCAGTCAAATTCTTAATGTTTTAGGTCTTTAGCTTCATGTAGAATTTAATTCTAATGGGCAAGAATACTTCTGAAGTTCAAGAAGCTTCTCCTTGTACTGCTGGCACTGCAGCTTTTAAAAAAAAACAATTCAAATCACTTTGACACAGGGGACAAGTGCAGAAGTACCTGACTGTAGAGACAAGAAAAAACATTGCCTTCAACTTCGCTCCTAGTTTCCACCGAGGGAGGGACAGGCGTGCAGCCCTGTAGCAGTCAGCTCTCTCCAGGGAGCCTCAGCCAGCTCCTTCACTGCCGTAAGTCTTAAAGAAATTGACATTTTTTTGTCTCATTTGTGTGAGCTGAAAATGCAACTGAAGTGGCAGCAAAGGAAGGATGAGAAATCTGGCTTGTGAAGCTAGCTTAATCTGCCTGGACCCAACCCCTGAGCCCACTGTTGACTCTTCCCATAGGGAGGATGGGGTTGCTGTATGTGTTTGCACCCTGGTCTGCACCAGGAACTCCCAGCCTAGAAAGAAGCCGGGAGAGAAGAGCTGACAGCAAGGTGGAAGAAGTGGGAGAGGAATAGGTAGGGAATTCCCTTCATATGCACACATGCACATATGCACATGCATATATGACAGGCATCAAAACACGTCTTGCAGCCCTGGTGGTGAATCCTTATTGCTGTAATGGGTAAATTAGAATAAGGGATGTATAATGTAGCCTCTCATCCTAATTACAATCCTCTAAGTATTTTGCTACAGAACTGTTTGCCTTAGAAACTGCCCGTTCAGCTGATGGCTCAAGATCCATTCACTTCATGTTGGAGAACAGAGAGATTCATGATGGATCTGCCACTTGGCACTAATTTAAGAGGCATTAATTTGAGAGGAAGACAAAACCAGAAAATGCTGAATACTTGTACATTATTAAAAACCTCAGGAGAAGAATTGTCCTGGCTTTTGGAAACATTTATTCCCACCCCAAATTTGCATTAGCTGATACAAAAGAATGAGTTAAAGACAACAGCCAGTAAGGCTAGAATACCAAGTTCATGAGGGGTTTTTCCTGCAGTAGCCTCGTCTAACCCTAAAGGAAAAGTTGTCTCCATCAGTTCTATCTATCTCCAGGAGTTAAATGTCTATGAAAAAGCTTCTAATAGTCTAAAACATTTCTAATGGAAATAAGCACTATTTTCTTACTCCATCCAGGCAGACTTTTCACCTATCCTTAGACCAGCCAATCTGTTCCAGGCGAGCAATGAGCTCTGCAGTGTGTCTCCTGTCACAGCACATTTGATTTCCTGACATTGACACACTCTATACACAGTTTGAAACAATATAATCAGCCAGCCCAATGTGAATTCAGTTCTGAGTCTTGAAATGTCAGCGTGCATTTAAGAACAAATAATCCATGACATAATTACCAATATACTAATTAGAAGGATTGGAAAGGGGGCATATGACCTTGAGAAAGAGGATTTTATGATCCCAGAAGGAGTTCTTGAGGGAATTAGTTTGCAAAAGGGATGTCCCTGTGAAACTTTTAACACATTTAGACTCTGATTTTAGAAGACAGTCAAACATACAGAAGAAGACAGAGCTGCACGTGACCTTGAGAAATTACCTACATCAGTCTTCTGTCTTGTATGAGGATCAATTGTTATTTACCAGCCTTGGTTGGCCAGTTCTCTCTCCTTGCTAAAGAGGACTTCAGCTTCAATCATACCTCCAAGAAGAGCTGGGCTGCCAGTAAAACCCCTTGATATTCCACCTGCCCCAGAAACAGGAAAATACAAACTGTCATTTTTATTTATAGACACCACAGCTGCTGTTAATGCTCTACTTTTTCCAAAACCTATGGTATATATTGTCCTACTACACTCTTCCCATTACCCATGAATTCTGCCTGTGAAGAGCTGGCTCTGATGGGGCATATCATAGGTTCTCAAAGATCGGGAAAGCATATTACATTCTCATTTTCCTGGTACACACTTGAAAGAGCCAGAATTCTTTCATCCAGTTTCTTTCCTCATCTTATTTCACACATTAGAAAAAAAGGGATTAATTATCTAATCAGTGACCCAAGCAGCCCTCTAAACGAGGCAGAAAGGCTAGAGAAGAAAAGGTAGAGGTGGTATCGAAGTGGGGCAGTCGGTTCATAAAATAAGTCCCATTTATAAAAGCACAGTATGAAATGTTAATTGACTATTCCTTCAACATGTTTTACAATACTGTTAGGCTACAATGGAAAAAAACCCCAAAACACAGAGGTTGTGAGTGTATCTGTAACACAGGTGCTGATGCTCCCCACAAGCCCATTAAGACCCAGAAGTGTTGGTGGGCACTCAACGGTCAGGGCTCACCATCTCAAGTGTATCTATCTCAAGAACTAGTCTGCAGAGGTTCCAGTGCAGAATGGCCATGCCAGTACAGCCCTCTGCTGCGTTGTAGGCTGTATCGTATGGTTGTACCAGGTTGGTTCTGGGTTGGAGATGTCTATACCTCTGCGTGATGCTGACATTCTGCAATACTGACCAAAGGCCAAGTTGTGAGCTCATAGCAGAAACCAGATCTCAGGAGTCCTTTGATCTTAGTATTAAGTCCAAATTACTTCCCCACTGCACAAAACTGGGAAGTGGATTTTTTAATTCTGTCTAGAATATTTTAGAGGCGAACAACAAGCAGTAATATCCCATGGGCAGAGGCAAAAATGTTAAGAAAAAGTGGGAGCTATGCCATGGTAGGTGTTAACAAGCATTTCTGAACGACTAGTAGAAGCAATTAACAGGAAAGTAAATAGCGGTAATGGGAGAAGGGAGTGGATTTTCACTATTCAGATATAAACTGGAAAAAGATTGCAGGAAGTTATGGACCATCTTAAATACAACTTTCTGTTTCAGGGCCCTTTCTGAGAGCATTTGTTTTAGACTTGGGTATGGCTGGTGGAGAGGAACTGACAGAATTTAATACAATTTGGGTGAAAGCTGTTGAATGGAACTGTGGAGATTGTGAGTAGCATGTCCTGATATGTAACCAAATATTTTAAGGGGTGTGTTGAAGTTCTAAAGTGAACATTTGGAGTGCCAATAAGGCATACTGTCAGATACTGACCTGCCCTGTCCCTGGGTGGAAGTGATAGTAATGTCTTCTAAGGAATAGAAAAAATAAGTGCTGAATGAAGACCACAAACACCAGAAAAGCAGACTTCACCAGATTCAGGAGTCTGTAGGAGGGCTCTGCAGGGAAGTTAATCATGAGGATAAGGGAGTGCAATTTCACTATAGTAATGCACAATAAAAAGCAACCTCAGTGAGGAAAAGAGGTAGAAGCTGTAGGAAAGAGTCATCATAATTGCATCAGGAACCAAAATTAAAAAAAAAATACCAAATTAAGTGCGAACACGGAAGTATAATAAAAGCGCAGAAGGAACAAAATGAGAAAGGATAACCAAATGCTTAGCAAAAGAAAGCACATTAAATGACAGGACAACTCAAGTACATCAGGTGATTCGGGGGTAGTGTGGAAGCCACTGCGGAGCAGGAAGGGATAAGAATGATGGCAAGACGACTTAATTCAGAAGGGTTGTACCATTCTGGAGGTCACAGGAGACCAACGATGAAAATCTTTGTGGAAAAATGAAGGGCCTGTTTAGTCTAGAAAAAGGAATACCAAAATAAAACTCGAGAACAAAGAGTGTATAAAAAATTAAAGAAAGTGATCAATGTAATTTGAAACAAGGAAATAGAAGTTCCCGTTGGGATCAACTTTCTAACTGCTGAGGAGAGGCAACACTGACAAAATGTCCAAAAAGAATGTAAGATTGTTCTCTTGGAAAGTTTTTGTCAGTGGGTTGGAGAAGTATTTGTCAGTGATGGTCTATGTAAATTTTATCCTCATTTCAAAGGGTTAGGCTGTAAATCCCCTTGCAGCCATGGTTATCCTGTTAGCTGAGACATTAATCTCTCCTGTGACAAGGTGGAATTCAGCCTCTGGCCCTGAAATAGGAAAAAACCAATTTGATGGATTTGGGGTGAGAAATATTAGCTGGCAATGAGATCTGCTTAATTTGATGCTTTTTTTTCTGCTGCTTTTACTTGAGGCATACTGTCTCCACCTCCCTTCCTTGGGGAAATCCTGGAGCCAGTGCCAAAGCAGACTCATGACAGGACTGCAAATGACTGCCATGGAGTCAGGACTCAGACGTGAGCAGCACAGAGCTTCACACTTGCTGATGGCCTTCTGACAGCTCTGTTTTGATAAGTCTTGGGGTGGGGAAATAGGAAAAAGCTCCTTTTCCATTTTATTCAGAGCAATCTCTTTTTCTCCCTTTCCCTGGAAGAATGAGCTCATGAAATACTCGAATTGAATTTCAGTGTTTCTGTCACCTGGTCATTTTCTAATATAGTATGAGCTAGTCCATGATATTCAGAACTGAGATGAATTTAGGTCATCATCAGCCTTTTAATTTTGCTTGCCAGTGAGGCAAAGCTAATGGTGACATCTTTCCGAGCAATGTAGTACGTGTTTAATGTGTCAGCACTTGTGAAATTGAGTTTCTATCTTTAAAAGATGCAGGGAACTTTTAAATGCAGGGAGGTAACTTAATGAATGACATGTGGACATTCCCATACAGCTCTTCACTTTGAGCCATTGAAATGTTCATATTGCATTTCAGACATTCTATTGTAATACCCTACAATCAAAGGCTATCACAAGAAGATTCATCTTGCCTCTGATCTCTGTTTGAATATTGCTAAAGTGAAGCTGATAAAGAAACTTCAAAAGGAGAGTAAATTATTTACAGGTTCTGAGCCTTTCACATTAAAAAATACAATTGGGAAAAAGTATTGAGATTTCAGTTCTCCAAACACTGAAAGACAAAGACTCAGCTTCTTTTATCTTTAGGTGGTATAATACAAACAAGAATTTAGAATATGGGGAAAAAAAATGTGTAGGGGGCCAAATGTATTCCTGATGTCTTTCACAATCTGTCTCAAAATCGTTTTTCTTGTAAATATTGTGATGTACTATTGGCATCTCTGCAGCATCTGCGTAATGTTTTTCTTCTACATGTCTTGAAATATTTCACAAAGACAGTGACATCAGAAGCAGGGCTGCTGCTGAAGCGTGCTGTGCAGTTGCATTTGCTACCTTTAGACTAAAGAAGACAGGATCATTTCACTAACCACTCTGTAGGGCAATGCCTAGCATCATATTGTGTGTTTCACACTTAGCCCTTTGAGATATTATTTCATAAGCTAAGAGTTTCCAAGAAGCTTTTCTTGACTTTGAACCTGTCCAAATATATGAAATAGGTTTTCCAACACATTATCTGTCTATTTTTTCCACAACTTCTAATAGGTTGCACCTTTCCAAAATGTAAGGCTGTCCTATTTGCCTTTGATAAAACAGAAAACTTTGGAGCTCTCTGAGAGCTCCAAGTCTAGGGGTGCGAATTCAGTCCTTACTAGGGAGGTTCCCACATCACAGAGAACATCAGTACTGAGTGGCAAATGAAGTAGAAAGGTCCAACTCTGACTAACTCACCCAAAAAACATCCGCAGTGCTGATGTAGGAAGGGTCAGCAGGTGCAGATAAAGATGTGTCAGAATGATCTTTCCACCTGAAGGCAAAATCTGTCTGATTTAGGAGCAATGATTGTTCTGGGTTGCATGGCAGCTCTTTTCAGATCTGTGCCTTTTCTCACTTGTCATGATTAAGGTGTTGATCAGCCTCCCTACCTCAGCCATACCTACATAAAGGCAAATGACAACCAGGCACCTTGATAAAGAGGATTCTTTGGGCCAGACCGAGGGTGGTTGACAGCAGTGAGGGGCAGGAAGGGGAACATTCCCTATCACTGCCACTGCTGCATCTGTGGAAAGGGAGTCATGGTCTAATCATTGTTTTAGAAACAACTGGAAATGGTTGTAACATTTTTTTTTTCTGTTTAAAAATGAAAATGAACAATCAGAAAAAGTGACTATTTCATATAATATATGAATATATATGAATATATATGAGTATATATGAATATAT
>NW_010405395.1:25384-32460 GCF_000710305.1 Buceros rhinoceros silvestris | reverse complement strand
TCTGAGCGGCGTCTGTTTTTCATTCAGCCCGTCACAGCAGTGGAGGTCGTTCCTCGCACTTCTTTAATTGACCGTTGGTCGGTTTGTTATGTAGATAATTTAGGTATCAGCGGCTGAGTGCCCTGCTGGGGTCAGTACACTGGTTCGAACTGCAGCCCAGTGTTTGCTTTACTGGAGACCTGAACCACGTGCTGGTGGATGTGGGTTTCAGTTTTGTGTTTGTTTTGTTGGTTGGGGGGGGTTCGTTGTCTGTGGTTTGGGGTGTTTTTGCCTGGCCTTTGCAGTAGTTTTAGGTGCTGTTCTCCTTGGTGTGTTGGCAGAAGGCTGTGGTCCTGCAATACAGTTCTCCTCTTTGCTGTCCCTTACGTGAGGCTGCTGTTACCACCAGCCTCCCGGCTCCCCGCCGAGGACAAGACCCCTCCACAACCAGCTTCTGCGTACGGAGCGTCTCTGTCGGCCGCTTCATGAGGCTTGATGCTGCTGTCAAAGTCTGTATCTTGGCAGGCGGGAAAAATGGTTCGAGTTGCATTTTCTCGGTGGGAAAAGCTATGAAAAGAATCGGAGTTTCTTTTAGTCCTCGCTGCCTCTGCAGTCCAGACACCCCCATTATGCACAAACTGGGAAGGAGGTAGCGTGGTGTACGTGATCAGTCATGAGTCCCAAAAAACCAAACAACAAACAAAACTTAGAATGTAAACTAGAGTAGAGCAAAACTTCCTTCTTAAATGTTGGTTTTAAAAAACACCCGTAGATGGTTTGGCTTCTCTGGTCTGTAAAACAGCGCTTTCCCCGCGTGGCGCCTGATTCAGCATGTTGCAGGATCAGAGCAAAGCCTCTTCTGCCGAACTTCTGAGTGAACGTATGCCGAAATCTAAGGGAAAATCACCTATATGCCTTGCAATGCTGATTTGTCCGCTCTTAAAAAAAAAAAAAAAAAAAAGGAGTCTGAACTAAATTTTTTTTTCAGCTCTCAGTTTTGTAAGATTTTAAAAAAACAAACCGCCACACCCAAAACCCCGGTATGGTAAATATTTTTGTACCATCCATGATAAAATGTCATGCAGTTAATGGGTCATCTGAGAAAAATACTGAAGCATTTTGTCTTGTGGATCAGTTTTTAATGTAATACAAGAAACAGAAGCATTTGGGTTAGCATGTGTCCTAATACCTGGAATTTGGTAAGTTTTAAGTGGAAAAACGCTTTATATTTTTAATTCATTTTTTTGTCTTAAAAACCGGTTATCCAAGCTAGATTAACGTTGTGATGTTGGTTTTAGCCATCCGAAGAGAACTGAAAATAAGTGAAATACTTAATGTATTGAAACTAAAGAGTGATCTGAGAGAGGTGTTGCAGGACTTAAATATGTAGAGGAATCTTAAGATACAAGTGTTATAGAGACTGCAGATAGCAAACACATCCCAGATTATTGTATAATTTCAGAGAGCTGAACCTCTTAAATTGAAAGGGAGATCATTCTCAAGCAGGAGAGTTTTTGAGCGTGGTTCTTTTCTTTTTATTGTCCTTTTTAAAAAAAAAAAGATTCACAAGTGTGCAGTTTCGGGTATGGATTTTAGAACTGATGGGCACATGCAAGATAGAGCTGATGTGCAGTGTTCTTCTATAAATCTAGAATTAGATAGAACACCACGTTATGCGTTGTAGAGTGACTTCTGTTGCATTATTTGAGTCCAACAATGTAAACAAAGACTTCCATTGGCACTGCTAGTAATGTTATTGTGGGAAACAAGTGAATCAATACAGGACCTTTTCAAAACAGACTGATTTTTATTCCATTCTATACTTTGGAGAGCTTTTATAGACTGGTGTCAACGGTTGTTGCTTCGATATCTCTATTTCTAGTATGAAAAGTAAAGTTTTCTGAGCTGTGTATTTATATATTGCTATCCAAATAAAAACTGATTCTTTTTTCTTCAGTTAAATGATACGGAATTTAACATGTCTGTTTTAAAAAGTTACTTCTCCTCTTCCCTCGCCTCCCCAGAATCATATTTTGGGGACAGAAGTTCTTGTGTAGAAACTGCTAGCGCATTGAATCTCACGAGTTCTTCATCTGTGCGGGGCCTGAACAGCACGTGTGCAGGAAGAGCAGCCCTCCCTGCCAGCAGATCTGCTTGCAGAAGCCATACTCCTACGGGGTACTCAGGTAAGATTAACAGCTCTGAAAGGGAATAGCCCTACTTACATTTCTAACATTGTTTTATTTAAACATAGTTTATTTTTTCATGTGATCTTCAGTGAGATAGTGAACTATATCCAAACCACAAGACGTGGTGTGTTTTGTGCTACCGAGGATGCATGTCAATGAAGGGTGCACTCGCAGGGGAAAACGCTGGTTGAAATGACAGCAGTGTGGTTGGTTCTGACAACCTTAAATGAACGTATTCAATCAGTCTTCCAGTGTAAGAGTATGACACCCATCCTTTGGGAAGTGTGCCTTGCCTGTATGGTGCGGCAAATAACGAGTCTGGTAACCGGCATTCTTAGTTTTTAACTTAAGTTTGGTAAATTGAAAGGGCTTTCCACGCATATGGCAATAAAAACACACCTTCACTTGGAATGTCAAAATGTGATTCTGTGAATGTCTAGCAGCTCCTGACTGAGTATGTGCGACTCCTTTACAGTGACATCCTCATCTGCAGTCTCTGCTCACAGTGACGCGTCCGTTATTGTCGCTGTCGTGGAAGGAAGAGGCCTTGCCAGAGGTGAAGTAGGAATGGCCAGTATTGACTTAAAAAATCCTGAGGTGATACTATCACAATTCGCAGACAATACAACCTATGCCAAGGTATTATTGCGTATGTAATTGTTGTATCCCATACAGGCTAATTATCGTGACTGTCTTTCTTAAAAAAGCTTATGACTAATGAGACATTAAAATTTTAGTTGAACAAGAAATGTAGTGAAAGTAACGAGCTCTCGGAAATGGGCAATGCTGAAAGGACTTCTGTTTTCCTTCTCTGTGCTGCAGATTTTAGACAAAGAGGAAAGAATGTTTTTGCAAAAGAAACAGCCCTTTTACAAAAACCACTGTCTGTGTGAACTGTGGGAGTGAGGTGCCTTCTTTTGAAGAAGTTTAACTTCCTTGAACGAGCAGAACTGCGTAAATGTGTGTGTGTGGCAGGTATAGCGTGCCTGTAGGGCTGTCTTCGTGTGGGTGCAGAAATACTCCTCCTCAGTCACTTTGAAATGAAAATTCGCTGGATTTACCGCCAGGTTTTCTGCCTACCAGCACTGCATGCTCCACACTAATTTGGAGAGCAGTCTCTCTGCCTTATGCAACACCAGCATTAATTAAACATCTTATTTAGTGGTCTTGCTGTAGTTACACATGCTAGAAAACAGCTGTATGCTAGAAAATTGCTGTAGTTACACATGCTAGAAAATAGCGTGGCTTGTAGCATCTTTATGATATTCAAAGAAATCTCAATTTAATTAGGAGAATAAGATATGACTCAGGCTATAAACAGCTATCGAACCTATTTACTGAGATTTAGTACAGATCTTGACTCGGATCTGTTTACTATTACTAGATTCATTTTTAAAATACCTGGTGTGTAACGTCTTTTTTTTATCATTAGGGCTTTTAATGCTTATCCTAGTCTTAACACACAGATGTAAGTACATCTGAACCTGGCAGCTACAGAAGTTCTTCTGTAGTACACAGAAAATCGAAATGAGGTGTGCATCTTGAGGATGTGGGTGCATGTAGACGTTCAGATGGTGATGTGGCAACTTAGGTAGCAATTCACTGAAAGGTTTGAAAGTGAAAAATGTGTCCGCTTGTACCTCGAAGGAAGAAGTCCCATGCCATGAAAAGAACGATAGGACTAGAATTCTGCAAGGAGCCTTGCAAGATTGTTATTGTGGAAATTGCTCACTAATGTGAATGGTTTCATAAAGATTGCGGGTACGTCTAAGAGTAAAAGGCTTTCTTTTTAGCAAGCAGTAGCTCTTCAGAATGTCCCCTGTTTTACGATGTCAGGGCTAAGAGCTGTATTGTTATCCTGTGAAATCTGTCTCTCAAACCGAGAAGTATTTCAGCTGCCCAAACTCCTCCCTCAGCCTTTTACTTTCAGTTTTGTCTTTAATTTAATGATAAAATACAATTACTTTTCATAAGTCTTTCATACTTTGTCTTTAAATTCTGCTAACAAGACTCTCATCTCTGTTACTTAAACTTGTAACTTGGTAAGTTTGCATCTTCTATAACCACCTGTCATACCATGGCCAGGTCGTTCAGTATTTTCCTCACACCCACCCCTCAGTACCCTTAGATGATTTATTTATCTTGTGCATTTCTTTATGCTTGTTCACCTTTCCATTGTAGCCTGTCTCTTCTTTCACACCTGAACTTCTAAGTGTTTAAAGTGTGGTCCATTTTTTCACATTCCTCCTTTCAGAGTTTGTGCATGATAATATAAATGCATAATGGCATTTGTCCTTTCTGCCACGGTAAGCAAGCAGAAAAGCATGTAGTGTACCTTAAACCCCTGCAGCAGCTGCACACAGCGTGATCAAAGCAGAGCTGGTTCCCGTAAGTGCGGTTTGAGCCGTGCTGAGAAAGGTAAGACTGAGATCAGTGTTGTAAGTGGAGGTTAGAACAAAGCCTAAAACACGTCTCAGTCAAGAGGTTATAAATACTCAGACCTGTTGCATTTCTTCACCCCCCAGAGCACCAGTAACTTTTCAGCAGCAAGCCCATAAAGCTGTCCCCTGTTGAGAATGAGTCCTGCCGTCACAGCCGTGGAAAACTGTTTTGGATATTTATCTCTCGCTCGATGACAATCGTGTTTCTGTTTTCAAATAACAGGGCACAGATACCTCTGTTTCTTTTTAGATTTACATTCGTGTGTATTTATGTATCTGTAGATACAGGTAAATTTGACACATCAGAAGTTAGCAGGAAATTTGGTCTTCATTTACAAGACTGGGACTGTGATTTTTAAAACAAGGATTCTGCAGTTCTTTATTGCTGGTTCATTATCATCTAAAGAGATTGTACATTGTAGGTGGATTTTTATGGAATCATTTTGTATTTTGTTTGTTCAGGTCATCACTAAACTCAAGATTTTAACACCACTAGAAATAATAATGTCAAACACTGCTTGCGATACAGGCAACACAACAAAATTGTTCAGTCTGATAACAGAACATTTCAGGGTAAGCTCTTAAATTTTCTTGCGTATTTTAGAGTTCTTTTTGATCACTTTTACATGACGGTTGATTTGAGAGTTTTCCACAACTTCTGAAACCTTAAATGCAGATTTTGTGTTTTCTATGATTTCCTGGCCTGATTGTGCCATGGTAAAGAGTAGTCTAAGTGCAGCTCCAACCGTGCTGGTTCTAATCCTGACAGTTGTGGAGGTAAGTGTATTGCTGATTAAAGCCAAAAGTTTCGAATTTGAGGCATTGAAGTAATTTGAGCAATACTGAACCTAGGAAAGAGTCCAAGATGAAAAAGTGAAGCATTTTCCATTGCTGCTCATTGTTCTCTCAACCTGGTACATCGGTGGGGCTGATGTATTGCAGAATAGGAAGAGGAGCACTGGCAGCGCACTCCTCTTGCATAAATCACTTGCGCCTTGCACACATGAAGTTACAGTGACTGCGTATCTTTAGTGCCCATTTACCACTGAAGACTTGATGGTGATCCCTTAGGGCTTAAACCGTGGCAAGAGAAAACTACGGTTTGAATGTGAGCATTGATACTAGCATGAAAATAACTCTTCCTGAAAAACCATTGATTTTAACCAAATCCAGGTTAAATTCAGGATTTGGAGTATTTAGTTCTTGAGAGGAAAAGCACTGTCCAAGAAAAAGCCTCTGTTAATTTGCTCAAAACAGTAGTATGAGCCTTTCTGTATGTCCTTCGTACCAGAGAGAGGAAAGATGAGTGACAGTAGTGTTGCTTGCTTGTGCCAATAAGCTAGAACACATACTACGGACAGCTGAATCAGGGGATTGATTTTCTTGGAAACACACATCGCTAGAAAAATGGAGAAGTCTGCCTAGTAAAAACTTCACTGTATCTTTTTAAACTCTTTGCTTTTCCCCATCTTCACAGAATGTGACCTTTACAACTGTCCAGAGAAAATACTTCAATGAAACAAAGGGTTTGGAATACATAGAACAATTGTGTGCGTCTGAATTCAGCACCATTTTCATGGAGGTTCAGTCAAAGTATGTTTAAATAAGGAAAAAGCATACCATGTCCAGATGAATTTTTAACTGCTTTTTACTTGGCACACAAGTCTGTGGCTTGTTGCAAAAGTTAGAAAATCATAACAGAGATGTTCTTCCGTTTTGCTAGGTATGTCTTTTTGTGGTATTTAAATAGCACTGTGCAACATTCATTAAAGGCTGTTTCTTTCCAAGGTATTACTGTCTCGCAGCTGCTGCAGCTTTGCTGAAGTATGTCGAATTTATTCAAAATTCAGTTTATGCTCCTAAATCACTCAAGGTGCGTTTCCAGGGGAGTGAGAAAACAGCTATGATAGATACATCGTCAGCGCAAAATCTTGAACTAGTAATTAATAACAGAGATTCTCGGTAAGAATATCGAAGCTTACAAATTATACTTCTATAAAGTCGTTCCTTGATATTTGTGTCAAAGAGCTGACCGTTGTATTTATTTCTGTATGACAGAACTTGCATACCATTCAGAGCTTTTAAAAAAATATTTGGAGAGAGGAACACATTACAGTTCAGCACAAAATTTCCAGCGTAGGAAATCCTCAAGTGAAATGTGGGAAGAGATGATACGTATTCGTCTATATATTTATGTCTATACTTTATTCAAACTTATAAATGATGTTGATGCAAAATTTCACAGATTGTGAAATGAAAGAGACAAGAAGTTGCTTCTGTTGGATTCAGATGCCTAGGTTTTATTTGTTTTGTACAAGGTAAACACTCCAGGCTTGAAAGGTTGCTTTGTTTTCCTTTAGCTGTAAGGAATAGTGGCAAACAAAGCAATTGGTCTACTGCTGGTCATGTGCAACGTGGTACTTGATTCCGTGGTGGTTCTCTACAATGAGAACAACACTTGGAGCAC
>NW_010405395.1:9985-25301 GCF_000710305.1 Buceros rhinoceros silvestris | reverse complement strand
CTTCCGTCAGCAGGAGGTACTTGCCTTCTAGGCAGAAGAAGCTGCAAGGCTTGCTTGCTTTCTCAAGACTGTTATGCTTCTGATTAGATAAAGAAAGACTTGGAACTTGCATTTCGCTGCCTGACAAGTTCTGGGATCCATCTCTCTTAGAAGTCCACTCATCACTCTGATACAAAAAGGGGAGCCTAGGGATCCTCACTTTTCAAGTGTTACTTGTAAGAGCTTTCCCCTTGGAGAGATCACAGATGTCATAGCATGGCTTGGATCGGAAGGGACCTTTACAGGTCATCTAGTTCCAACCTCCCTGCTGTGGGCAGGGACATCTTTGACTAAATCAGTCATCCTTACCCTTCAAGAGCCACTGCTCTTGTTCCTTTTCTAAAATTTCTAAAATTTTTCTGAAATTTCTAATCTGCAATTAGATCTGTTCTTCAGAGGCGGAGGTAACTGTAGTTTCTTTCTGTTAATGTCATGCTCTGTCCCCAGTTCGTTGTTCTTTGCTCTCTTGCTTCATAGGTAACTGCAGGAGCCAGCCGCTCTAAGACTGGTTCCTTCAGAGCACTATGTCTCTGAAAGCTGCTCCTAATTCCACAGGTGGTTGTGAGAGGTAGGAGATCACAGGATTTGCTGAGCAACAGTGAACTGCTTTAAGATTCTGTGGGGTTTTTAGCATAATTGCTGCAGAATTCTTGCTGACCCAGTGGTACGTTTAAACCGGGTGCACACAACTGTGTCCATTTTGCGGGTCTTGCCTCTAAAGCCTGGTTAGGTATCTTTGTATTAACAGGTAGAAGTGAGTAGTACAGGCGTACACCAGAAACACTGAAGTCAGGTGCTTGTGCCAGCACTGATTTCAAAGGGGCTTGTCTCTCTGTTTACTGCATAGGGAAACGAGCTCTCAGTGGCTTAGAGGTAGGCAGTGTGGATACTACCCCAAATATAGAGTTCCCCTCAAGTGATGTCGTGAGTTGCATCTCCTGGAAAATATGTCCTTTTTAAAACTGGTTTTGAATTTCCCTCTTTTTTTAGTTCTCTTGACTATTGGTTTGTTCTTTCATACCACGGTACTTCAGGAGTTTCTGTACTGTCTGTGTCGGTGTATCTTCCTAGCAGAAATTAGAACTCTGAAAAACAGATGAAACTCTCTCTGGGAACACAGCAGCCGTAACCCAGCTGCAGTATTATCGTGTGGGAAACTATATCTCTAGCTAACCTTTGTTTGATTAACTCTGACCAAAACAGTAACCACGTGGGGACTAATGCCTTTTATCCAACCACAGTGCCTTAAGAGATGCGTGCTGTCTGTGTGACAGAGACACCATCCAATCACCACGTAGCTAGTCGGGTGAACGAGAGTCTATAAATTGAGATGTATTGTAAACAATAAACGGGTCTCGCTACACACCATATTGGCGTATGAGCGACTCGTCCCGCTCCAGCCGAGAGCTCGAAGGCTCCTGCAAGAATATAGCGGGGATTGCTACAGTCTGTCTAGCTGCTTTGTGTTCTGTATACTTGTATCAGATTTCTTCCTTTTCAACTCTGTTTTCAATCAGTATGTCTCTCTGGCCCCAGTGTTTTCATTGTCCTTCTTTCAAGCCAGTAGCGTTGGAGGTTTCCAGGTTCCTGAAACTGCTTAGGTGTGTACTAGATGTAAACATTATAGCCTGTTTATTTTAAACAGATAGCCTGAACCCTTAGCTGTGAGACCCTGGGCTGTATAATGTGTAAAACCCATGAACATAAAAATCGTATTTCTAAGTCATAAGCACATTGTTTGGCTCCTGTGTTGACTGTAAGTCAGTTTTTTTAAATCTTATTTCTCTCTTGGACTTGTCAATATTTTAAATCCTTTTCAGAATGAAAACGTTCTCATTAGTATTTGATCTGAGATTATAAATTGTCTCCTTTTGTAGAGTTTGTTTTTAACTAGTTCCACTGAGAGGAGAACTGTGAACTGCACCACTGCCGTAGGACTGGAATGCTGCTACAAAAAATATGGAAAATACTGAGTACAAATGTAGTTCAGTACTTTGGAAAATGATATAATGAGGGCTAACATTATGGTAAATGACATTAAATTACCTGACTTTCTCAACTGTGGTGGTTCATGTAATACACATGGCAAATAGAGAGGTGCTAAGCATCCCAGCCGCACGCCTCAAATTTGTAGGATACTCTTACCTGAAAATGTCACTTGACATTTACCACCTTTATTTTTGTGAGTGTGTTCTTCACATCTGTTTTTTTTCCCAAAGGAACAGTCATACGCTTTTTGGTGTCCTAAATTACACTAAAACTCCAGGTGGAAGTCGAAGACTTAGATCCAATATCCTAGAGCCACTAGCTGATGCTGAAACAATTAACACAAGACTGGACTGTGTTCAGGAATTACTCCAGGATGAGGAGCTCTTTTTTGGTCTTCAAGCAGGTAGCAGTTTATTTTGTAATACATAGTGTTATGTTTCTTTGTAAAATTCTTTTTCTAACCCATGAAGGTATGCAGTGTGACTCAATCTGTTTGAAAAGTATTTTTTTAGTGATTTGTTAGGGGACACATAGTGGACACAATTTTTTGAAGTAATCTTTATTATGGTAGTGGTATTTTTCTCAAGTATTTTGCTAAGAAAATTGACTTTCTCTGATGAAGTGGGTAGAAGTCAGTGAGCCAATAGATTTTTCGAAGCATTTGAGTTTGTCTCTTTACCTTTATGACTAGATACACACCACGTGGAAGTGTAGAAGTGTAAGTAAAGTGTACATTAAAACCAAAGGCATTTGTGATGTGATATGTGTTGTGTATGCATATTTTTTCTCTTGTTTCATAACAAAAACAGTGGTCCAGACAAACGTAAAAAAATTACAATACCAGAGTGTGAGTTAGTCCTGAAGTTGGATCATGTAATCTTAATCTTTACCACAAGAGAAATAGGATTCGATCTAACAAAATTAATATTGCTGAATTGATATATGTCCACCTGTACAATAATCACTACATGCTTAGGTATAGTAAGTATAATTATGACAAAATAATTTAGACAGCAGCTTTTTTTAACCTGTTCGGGTTTTTTTCCCTGCTAAGTAATTTGTGAGGATAGAATGAAAGAAAAAGATTAGTGTGTCACTAAGTAATTGTGTGCCTCTTAAAGAAATAGATTTTTATGACAATTTGAGTTCAATTTCTGATCTGTTTACTTTTGTTTTACAGTTGTCTCGAAATTCCTGGATACAGAACAACTACTTTCAGTTTTGGTACAAATTCCGAAGCAGGATACAGTATGTCTCAAAATACAGCTTAGATGATGAGTTATCTGGCTGTAACATACAATACATAAATGTGATATCTGTAAATATGTATGATACGATAGGAGAAAGGCTGCACCTTAGAACGACATGGAGTAATGTTATCATAGATTGAGAGTTTATCTTACTGTACAGCAGTAGAAGATTCTCATAGGAAAAAAATAAAGTTTGCTTCAATACCACATTCAACTTATACAATGTTTTTGGAAGTCAAATTAAGACTCCCCACCTTTATTCTTCATAAGCGTACATCCTATTTGACAGTAGTAGGATGAGAGAGGGGAGTTTTCTCGACATCCACATAAAAAGAAAAAGTGTATAACAGAAATTTACTCTGTTACTTTTGGAAGTTAATACAATTTTTGATAGCCTAAAGAAAATTGATCATCTTTCTTACTAGAAATTAAATAATTTCTTAGTTTTCATGCAATACAAATCAATAGAAATCAGTCTTTATTGCCTGAAAAATTATTTTGAAGAAGGTTCTTAAGCACTCTGACTTTGCTCAGCTGTGCTTGTAATACAGATAAACCTAAACCTGTACTCAAATACTAAGTCAATCGTGTAAAGACACAAAGCCAGAGATGGGACATACCTGTTAGTTTCCAAGACATGGACACTGTATGAACTAAGCACAGCTTTTTCATGCAGGAGTCAGGTGTTTCCTCTGAACAAAAATCAGCTGACAGAGAAGAGCATACTCACTTGCATAGCATGAGTGGTACCACGCGAGACAGAGGGTTCTCTTGTGCTGACTGTTCTCATAAGCAGAGAACCTTACATCTCAGATACACAAAGAGAGAGACTGAGGTTAAGATTAGTGTCTGGAAGTCCCTTCTGCATCTAGTTCTCAACTTGACCCACACTTCTCTGTTAATCTCTGAATGCAAGGAATAAGTAATGTATTGGGGAATTGGTTGCTTGTAAGTTTTGTGAGGGTGCTGTGTTGAGGAGTAAGAGGGCCCTGCTCTTACCTGTTACCATGAATCACGCATCTTAAAGGGCAGACCAAAAAGAATTGCAGATAAAAGCCTTTCTTCATAAAAGCATAACTGGACAATAAAGCTATACGTGCTTACAACAACGTAGTTTACGTGAAAGACTAAGTCAACCACATCTCTGAATCTTAATTCTTTATGTCCTGGAGTGATTGTGGACAAATTCATTTCAGGTGCTGTAAAGGATAGACTTGTGTCATTAAGGATAGGCTTAATTAGTCATTAACAAATCATAAAGAACATTATATAGAAGTGTTACCAGCTGTGGTTTTATTCATTCATTTTCTTCCTGTGACCCCTAAAGTGCAGCATGTATGAATACCCACTTTTAACACCAGTGGCAAGACCTGTTTTAGCAAAGGGACATTCCATTACGAAATACCAACTCTTCACTTACGACTGCATCTGTCGTTTTGTTGTCCGATTCCATCAGGGGACTTACACCCCATATTTCTTCGTAGATCATGAATCTGCCATTTGTACGTTTAGCATTGTTTAGTCTTATCTTTTACAAAAAAAGTCTTTGTATAAAAGGTAAAATAGGGCAGGAGATGTTCTCTACCACAAGAGTAAAGAGTTGGGAAAAGATTTGTGAGCAGAAAAGATTTTGCACAGGGTCATGCTCCTGGTTTCATGTTGAAAACTGACACTAGGTTTTCTTCGGACCCAAACAACGTTCTTGTCTGTGTTAGTTTCCTAAGGTGCTGTGCTCTAATGTCAACATCCCAAAATAATACCAGCATACAAAACGAGGTAGAATGTGTATGTGGGCAAAACATTTTGACGAGCAGTCATTATTGTAAGCAGAATCTTTATAAAGATTTGCTGGATTTGATTATATGGGCAGATATTTAAAGAGACATAAACCAAAGGTAAGTCAACCAAACCAGGTTACATTGTGTTTAACGGCATTTATGAAAAGGGCTACGCTTCCTAACTGTGATGCCTAACGTGTTTGCTTTGAAAGAGTCTACAAGCTATATAGACTTGTAAAGACTACGTATGCAGAGAAAAATAGAAGAAGTTTTCCCAGCTTTGGTTAGCAGCGTTCTCAGAGTCAACCATTGTCGGTGCAGACATGAAAATATTAGCTACTGATGGGCAAACAGTCGCAGTAGGCACTGTAAAATTTAGGTTAACGGGTGTTTTTATGCGGTTACATATCAAGTTGTCAAAGTGATCTTGTAAAGTATTTCAGCAGTTTTCAAAGTATAAGCCAGTTAACGGTATGAGTTCTGCTAGTTCTTAAGTACTTTTCGAAACAGGCAGACATATGTACTCCTCCAATATGTGTAAAATTTTTCAACAGGTTAAAAATGCTGAGTCAAAAATAACGAATTTAATCTACCTGAAGCATACTCTAGAACTTGTGGAGCCTCTAAAAGTAAGCTGTCTCTGTCATTTTATTTTTCTTTTCTATAAAGTACAGACTGTTTTGTCCTTATTTTTATGCAGTGCAGTTTGTTAAATTTCATAGAATATCTCAAGTTGGAAGGGACTGATAACAATTATCAAATCAAAAAAAAAAAAGGTGTGTCTTGCAGAACACAATACTGCCAACATAGTTTGTTAATTCTTAAGCCAAGTGAAGATACGCATTTGAGTCTAATGCTCTTAAGAACTGGATTCCTGCCATTACCTGAATAATCGCTTTTATGACAAACGTTTAATGGAAACTCCTGCTCGGGTTCCATAAGCTGTTTATGCAACTGTTAATAAGCCTCAGAATCTAAGATAAGTCCTTTAGAAGGGCTACTAAAAGAAGTAACTGTTCACGTCCATACTTTAATCTTCTCCAGGCTGCTTTAAGAAGCTGTAACACACCGCTGCTAAAGGCTTATTACAACTCTCTTGAAGATACAAGGTATTTATCATAATACTTGAGCTAGTGTGTTAGAAACTCTGATGTTCCTTAAGAACATCTGTAAGATACTGCTTATTCGCAGCTACAAGTACAGCTCAATTCTTTTGTGTAAAAGCTGATTTTAATTGTCAGAAATTCTAATTGTTACCTACCGAATAAATATGGGGAAGAAGGCAAACCAGGATGTTAGCGATGATACTGCAATTTCTGATGAACTGCACTCTGTTAGAAACAGTTCTGAAAAGATGAAAGCAGTGGTTGCCTAGAGTCCCCCTAATAATGCAAAAATCAACTGTTGAATAGTTGAGAAATAATTTATATCTCCGAAAGATTTGCCTGTTATCATTGAGCAGATAAGTATAGTCGTGCTCCGTTCTGAGGTGAAAATAGACATGAAATTTAGCATTTGGCTTTAACAGTGGATAATTTGCTTCAGTTATTTGTAAGACTCCTATTTGTCATTTTGGGATGCTATTGCAGATAAGGATTGAAAAGTATTATGTAGCTAATTAGCAATACAACTAATATTGCAGATTCAGAATTATACTTGAAAAGATTGCAACTGTAATTAATGATGACACCAGGTACACAAAAGGCTGTCTGAGTATGAGGACCCAGAAATGCTACGCCGTTAAGCCTAACATTAATGAATTCCTTGACATAGCGCGTAGAACGTACACGGAAATTGTTGATGACATAGCAGGTATTTCTAAGCCAAGATTTTTGTTTGTTTGGAGCTCAGAGTACATTGCACCTGGCATATAGAAGCTGTGTAATCCTATGTATCCTATGTTCTCATATCCTATGTTCTCATATGTAGAAAGTATTTAGTATTGATACGTAACTGAAGTACTTTTGAGATACATACTGAGATTCTCCTTTTGTAGGTAAAAAGAGTCTAATCTTAATGAAGTTGAACAATTATATTGTGATTCCTGTGTTTAAAACTCTGTTGCTCTTTATCCTCTAAAAGTACAGAAAGGTTAAAGTAGCGTAACAGAGTTATTCCAACTAAAACGTTCAGCGTAAACCAGGTAAATCTTTGGTTTAGGGTCTTGAATTAAAATGTCTGAGTTCTGTGTTCTTTGTGTTTTCAGCAGTCTTGATCTAGAGTGGACTGCTTTTTAGACAAGCTGTTAAGAGCTGGAAAATACGAATGAAAGGACTTTTAGCATAATGTCTGTTACTGTGCTGTAGTAACCTTCCTGGATATCATTAAGTCAAAATAGAAAGAAAAAAAACATTTTTAATGGATCTTCTTTTTTTTAGTATAAAATTTTGATTTCTAGCTAACGGACCATCTTCTTAGTTTACTGCATAATTGCTTAAAATAATTACCTGAAAGAGTATCAGAAAGTTTAGCATCTGTCTCGTGTAAGCTTCTGTTTCCTTCTGGTCTTGGATTTTACATAGCAGACAGTTAAAATACAGGTGCTATTGTTTTATACTTCCTAAACCTTCCAAAATTTGGCAGCTGCTAGGATTTCAGAATGTGTCAACAGATGAGTTCCTCTTGCCCATTTTCACTGTAGCTCACAGGCTTGCAGAAGGGATTCTTCTCTCTTCCCCTTTACTGGGTTAAGCTCTAAGTGACTCTAAGACTGAAATACTGATGTTGTCTACCTGGACTTCTCTTAAGGCCTTTGATACAGTCTTCCGCAACATGCTTGTTGCTAAATTGGAGAAAGAGAGAATCATAGAATCATTCAGGTTGGAGAAGACCTTTAAGAACATAGAGTCCAACCAACTGTTCCAGTGCTTGACAACTCTTTTGGGGAAGAAATTGTTCCGCAGGTCCAAGCTAAGCCTCCCCTGGTGCAACTTGAGGCCGTTTCCTCTCATTCTGTCACTTGTCACTTGGGAGAAGAGACCGCCCCCCACCTTGCTCCAGCCTCCTGTTACGGAGTTGTAGAGAGTGAGAAGGTCTCCCCTGAGCCTCCTCTTCTCAAGACTAAATAGCCCCAGATCCCTTGGCCGCTTCCCATAGCACTTGTGCTTTAGACCATTCACCCACTTCATTGCAGTTTGGATCCAGCACTTCGATGTCCTCCTTGTAGTGAGGGGACCAAAACTCAACCCAGTATTAGAGGTGTGGCCTCATCAGTGCCGAGTACAAGGGGATGATCCCTGCCCTGCTTCTGCTGGCCACACCAGGTGTGGCCTTGCTGGTACAAGCCAGGATGCCATCGGCCTTCTTGGCCACCTGGGCACACTGCTGGCTCATATTCAGCTGCTGTCAACCAACACCCCATGATCCTTTTCCACTGGACAGCTTTCCAGCTATTCTTCCCCCGGCCTGGAGTGTTGCAAGGGGTTGATGGATGAGAGATGGATATGTGTTGGATAAAGAATTGGCTGGATGGCCACATCCAAAGAGCTACAGTGGCTCAATGGCTCAATGTCTGGGTGGAAACCAGTAACAAGTGGTGTCTTTCATGGCTCTGTACTAGGCCCAGTGCTATTTAGTATCTTCATCAGCCACAACAGACCATGGGATTGAGTGCATCCCGAATGATTTTCGGACACCACGCTGAGTGGTGCAGTTGATTTGCTAGAGGGAGGGGATGCCACCCAGAGGGACCGTGGCAGACTTGAGGAGTGGACCTGTGTGAACCGCTTGTCGTCTGACAAGGCCAAGTGCAAGGCCCTGCACTCGGTCCAGGCAATCCCCAGTATCAATCCTCCAGGTCATGGAGGTATGGTGGACAAAAAAATTAGACATGAGTCAGCAATATGTGCTAACAGAGCCAAAAGCCAATGGCATCCCGGCCCACATGAGAAAAAGCAAAAGCATGGTCAGCAAGTTGAAGGCGGTGATTTTCTGCCTCTGTTCTGCTCTGGTGAGACCCCACCTGGAGTATTGCATCCAGCTCGGTCCCCAGCAGAAGGACGTGGACCTATTGGAGCATGTCCAGAGGAGGGCCACAAAGCTGTCAGAGGGCTGGAATCCCTCTGCTGTGAAGACAGGCTGGGAGACTAGGGTTGTTTAGCCTGCAGAAGGGAAGGTTCCAGGGAGACTTTCAATATGCACACGGAGCTTGTAAGAAGGGAGAAAGACTTTTTTTTTTTTTTTACCAGGAGCAGTATTGACAGCTCAGGGAGCAGCGGTTTTAAAACAAAAGAGGGCAGCTTAATTAGAGCATAAGGCAGAAATTTCTTACAATGAAGGTGATGAGATGCTGGAATGGGTTTCCCAGAGAAGCTGTGGATGCTCCATCACTGGAAGTATTCAGGGTCAGGTTGGATGTGGCTTAGAGCAACCTGGTCTAGTTGCTCCAGGGGACAACTAGGAAGGTGTCCCTGCCCATGGCAGGCAGTTTGGACTAGATGAACTTTAAAGGTCTCTATGATTCTATACCCAGAATGTCCCAGGTTGCTTGTTTACGTTGTAAGTGGTTGTAACATGAGAGTGGGCAAGCTTAGAGCAACGAGCAGCAGGGAAGCACCACTAAGTAACTCCATCCTTTCTTCTCGCAGGAGTACTGCACTGTTATGGTTAGACTCAATCTTAAAGGTCTCTTCCAACCAGAAGATTGTGTGTTACCCTCTTTGCAATGTTCAGAATTCACATGATTTAACAGCACGTGCTCTCCTAACAGTTTCCCACATACGGTATCTTCTCAGCTGGGAACAAGATGGATTTAAGGGTGGGGTTTAAAATGTAAAGCATTATCCTCAGGCTGGGGAAAGAAGATTGCTCAGAATCATGACCTGGTTACATTGCTTAGAATCATGACCGTAGGCTACAGGTTGTATTCTGTCTACTGATGAGCACTGACACACAGTGCTTGAGCAAACTTCCCTTTCCACAGTTAGGCCCCCACCCCGGGAGTTGCTTAAGTGCAGGAACTGTCTGTAAAGAATGCATGAATTTATCTGGTTCTCCACTGGAATTTTTTCCCCAGTAGCTTTGTGTAGCCAGAGTTGTTGCATTAATATGTTCATTAACTGACTCCCTGGAGATTCACCTCTGAGGCTGAACGCTTTGTCATGTTACTTATTGGACACATTCAGCGCCTATAAATCATATAAATGTTCTGTATCTTTGTGCCAGCACATACATGTCCACACGTGTGTATGCACGTGAATGTATGTGACTTGGGGCAAATCTTCGTATGTGGTATCTAGGTATGATCACACAGCTTGCAGAAAAGTACAACCTGCCAATGAAAACAAGTTTCAGCTCTGCTCGTGGATTTTTTATCCAGTTGAATGCTGATAGCTCAACATTACCCAATGGCCAACTTCCATCAGAATTTACAAAGGTATCTCTACTAGATACGTTTTTTCATAAAATGCCTGTATGCTTAATGTATGTAAAATGTATGATACATTAATGGAGTACATGTTATACAGTAACTTAAGCAACAGTTAAAATAATTTCATTGAAGGTACCTTGAAGTAAACAGTGTAATTGGTATGTTTTTTAAAACTGCCCTACTTCTAGTTGTACAATATAGTCAGAAATGTGTGATTACAGGTAGTTATGTTATGTGTAAATACAAAGTTGTGTAACTTGCTGATAACTTAATTCTCTCACATGGATTTTTCATTAAAAAATGCGTGAGAAAAATGAAAGCAGGAATAGGGTTTTTTTCTACACACCCCACCCCCCCACTTCCCCCACACGTATTTTTCCCAGTTTTCTTTTTAGAAACTATTTTTGTTTCTGATGAAATGACAAATTCTTATTGTTGGTTTGAATTCCCTGTAGATCACTAAAATGAAAAACACATACAGCTTCACTTCACCAGATCTGATAAAAATGAATGAAAGATGTCAGGAGTCCCTGAGAGAAATATATCACATGACCTACTTGTAAGACCCTTTAAAACTATTTAGTATTAGCTAACTACATTTATTTTGTCCAATTAACAGCTAAATACATGTTTTCTTAAAGCTATCTTTCTGTTAAGCCGTGGCTACACACAGGAATGATCTAAAGCAACACTGATCACGTGTACTTGCTGAGACCAAACTCCCCCCGCCGCCCCTCGAAGTGTGTATTGTACTAAACTGATTACAGGTGTATAGGCATGTATTAATAAGGATGGCCATCCTATTTATCGAATTCTTGTGTGTGAATTGCCCTCACAAAATGACACAACAAACGCATTAGTTTGTAATGCAAAATCACTATTTTCAGTCAGTTCCTAGCATTTACCATGGAACCATTCCTGTATTGTACCCTCGCTGCATGTCCTGTTGCTGTGCTGTCTGTTGATGGAGAGTCACCAAGTGTGAGGGTGCAGGTCAATTTTATGGAAATTCTTTCTAGAAGCCGGGTGGGGTTTTATTAACAGGAAGGCCGAAGGGAAGTAGAGTCACATGTGATGTGTTAGTAAAACATAATTTGATTCCACAGCTGTATTTTTAGTTCGTTCTCTTTGTGAAGCTTTTGAACTATGTGTCTTATGTCTGATAGCAGAATCTGATCTGAGATGATGGTGCAGGGTCTTAATTTGCATCAAAGAGATGTCTATGTTTGCTTGCACCTGGCAGAGATGGTTGCATTTTGTGAGTGATGTCCTGTCCTAATCTATGCAGTGTGGACCTTACTAGCATGCTCTCTTTCTGGGAGTTGTACAAAGTGTCAGTGTGTACCGGGCAACAACTAAATCAGTGTCTTGTTTCAGAATAGTGTGTAAACTGCTGAACGAGATCTATGAACACATTCACTGCCTGTACAAGCTGGCTGACATCGTGTCAATGCTGGATATGCTGCTTTCATTTGCCCATGCCTGCACTCTTTCTGATTACGGTAAGTTCCTTCTTTGATTCCGTCATGGGATGGACCAGACCCCACTGCTGGAGAATATCCAGGCTGTTTTGTCTTGTTCTCCAATTGCTAATCCCACATCATTTATTTCCCTGGGTCTCAGCAGGCTTTAGGAGAGTGTCTCTGGTCTTTCCTTGCCAGTTTTGTGCTGATGTTCTTTGTTTCCACTTGTAGAAATCACATTCTGCCATTCAGCTGCTCAGAGCCTTCACTGCCAGTCTTTTCAAGGTGGCCAGTTTAAGTATATTCTGTTCAAAAGCACAAAGGCTGTGAACGTTCTGAGTTCACGCTTCTGTGGCGAAAGGGCGCAAGATAATATAAGCACATCAATAATAAGTATATACCATCAACCAAAAATACGTGGCTACCTTTGTTTATCTGCTTCCATTTCTGTGGCACTTTTAGACATTTTTGGAAGTAGAGTCTTCTAAGGAATCCAGGATCTTGTGCTTGCCTATACAGTGTCCGTCCTGCTTCCCCAGCCCAGTTCTGCAACATACAAATGAGCATGTTGTCTTCAATTAATGCTGACCTGAGATACTTAGTTTAGTACACACTGCTGCACTGTAGCTAAAACTGAACTAGTTCTGGATGGAAGCCATCATCTCAGGAGGTGTATTAGCTCTTCATTACTGATGCTGCTGTGTGGTTCCCGTTAATGAGCAGGACCCGTTTTCTTTGCAGTTTGGACTGTGAATCTTCATGTGCTGGTGATTCCAGTCATAGCACTTAATTGCTCCGTAACTGAGCAGTAACTGGTGTGCTCGCGGGACCACAACCTTTTCCCCCTCGACGAATCAGAGCATAAGTGTTCTTCAGCAGTAGTAAGACGACCCGAGCCTCTTAGCTTCTCCCTGCAGTTTGCACAGGCAGGCGTAAACGTGTATCCACCAAAAGAAATGGGCTGGCATTTGTAGCTTGGTCTCTCATCTACATCATCAAATGCCTGAAACCTGCACTAGGTTATCAGAGTTCCTCAATGTTCAAACCTGAACAATTGTTTTGGCAATTCTTTCTTGAAGGCTGCTCCTTTTAAACAGACCACCAAGTTTCACAACATGCTTTGTTAGCCTGGGGTACTGCCACTGAGACAGACAAAGAGGAGACGTGTGGAGTAGGTTCAGGAAAGAACTGTATTCTGACAGAAAAGTCACAGGTAGTCCCGGTGTCAGACGGATCTGTGGAGGCATAGTATCGACCCAAATAATGAATATGATAAAATACAGCAGAAGTTGAAGCAATGCTACTTCCTTGTTTCCCCTGCTGACATAATAAGGTACATAGGTAGCCATAACAGGATTCATGACCCCTGTACTTCCTATGCTCATAGCAGTATAAAAAGAATTTTTTACAGACACATTCACTGTGAAACTGGCTTTGAGGTTTTCTGGTTTAATTACTTTTCAAGTTTTGTTCTTGAATTTTTTCTTTATTACTGGAGTCTAACCCTACTTACTACAGAACACAAACACAGAATTTTAATTTAGAAATGAAGAGGCATTCTTTCTGTAGTAATAGTTCATAAAGACTTGCATGACGATCAGAATCCCCACCTGAAAGTGGGTGGCAGTTCTTCCCAAGTGCTGCGTGTGAAGTCTTTCTCGCTACAGGAAAGGAAAAATCGAGGAATCGGGACCACAGAGCCTCTGACTTGCTCTGCAAGAATTACTTTGCTTCAGAATGCACTAGTTTAGTAATGTAAAGGTTCCCATACTAACTCTGCCATGTTTTTTATCCTTTTTCTCATTTAGTTCGTCCAGAATTTACAGATACATTAGCAGTCAAGCAGGGATGGCATCCCATTCTTGAGAAGATAGCAATGGAAAAACCTGTGTCTAACAACACGTACCTGACAGAGGGTAACAACTTTGTCATTATTACAGGACCAAACATGAGTGGAAAATCAACTTACCTAAAACAGATAGCTCTCTGTCAAATTATGGCTCAGATTGGTGAGTAAGAGTGTACCATGTTAGTAATCTTCCGCAGCACAACTGTCGTTTTCTAGTTAAAAATATTTGCAAAGTTGAATGATTTGGCTTCTAGAATAAGGTTCTATCTAAAGAGGAACAGATAATTTTCAGTCTGTTTGCTCCTAGCAGTTGTTGCGTTGCTGACGGAGGCCGCTGTAAGATTTTGGGTCTGCCACTAGAAACCTGCGGGGCCCTGTCTGTGTATCTGGAAGCCTCTCCAGCATGTCTTTAGAAGCCCAGCTGCTTGCTTTTATTCTTTGGAGCACTTAACCAGTCTAGCATCTTATGCTAGGTTGATAGCAAGAGTCCTTGAAGTGTGCCCACTGGCCTACGAGTGTGTCAGTTATCCAGAAGGAACAGCTGAACTTGAGTGTGCCTCAGTTAGGTAGAGAAACATGCCTGTAGCCAAGTCTAATTCATACATAAAAAATTAACTACTTCAAATAAAAGTCGTATTAAATAATGGAAGGTTCTATCACTGGAATTATAAAAGTAAAACAAATATTTGTGAAGTCTAACTGAGACTCATCCCTTTGCTCAGGAATTCCTCATGGTTTTTACCTTGAAGATAAAGGTGAGGCTGGTAGCCCAGGAGAAAGACCTTAAGAGGCCAACCCTAACCCTACTGGAATGAACCTACTTAGCAGAGGAGAGTAAAATTTGTCCACCATGTGTTTATGGGTCCAGTTCCCAACAACTGCAAGTTCTTCAGGAACTGCTCTCAAAAACATGAGTTTAATATGAATAAAAGAGACTGTAAAGTCTTTTGGCAGGTTTCCTGTTCTTTTCCATTCGATAAAACTAGTAAGCCTCTCACAGCCTGATGAAGGCAATGTAATCTTGGTTTTGGGAAACAAAGATTCCTTGGGATTAGTAACTCAGTGGCTACAGAAATGTAAATGAGTCCTAGGGTTCTCACTTTTGCACCCCTTTAGACCAGCACATGGCTTCAGGCATGTGATTTCTTAAGGTTTTACTAATAAGCTTCTTTAGTTATGGTATATATACAATAGTCTTTTCTTACAAAGTAATGGTAGAACAAAATGTTATGAAACTTTATAGAATAAGATGCATCTTATTCTGTAAAGACCAACAGTTCATGAAGACCAAGTGTAAAACTAGTGTTTTGTTTTCCCCTGCTGGCATATTCAGGCAAATTGGTATTTGTCACACGGATGAGAGAAAACTTGTCTTTTCCTTGTTTTGTAGGTTCTTATGTCCCAGCAGAGTATTGTTCTTTTAGAATTGCGGAGCAAATTTTTACCAGGATAGGTATGGATGATGATATAGAAACAAACGCATCCACATTCATGAAGGAAATGAAAGAGGTACTAAACGTAGCCAGTCCAGGTCCAAGGCCCGTTTTTGCTGTTTAGCTAACAGAAATTGTGCTAGTGTA
>NW_010405395.1:2052-9866 GCF_000710305.1 Buceros rhinoceros silvestris | reverse complement strand
AAGAGTGTGCTTGGACAAGTACTCGGAAATCCAGCTTTCGTCTGTTACCTAAAGCCACAGGAAACCAGGCATATCTCAATAAAAAGACATCCCAATACAAATAAAAATCAGTGCTCTGTTGGGCAGTAGTTTCAATGCTTTCTTAGATCTTAAATGATTATTTGTAGGGGTCTAAGCCCTCTCAATTCCTTCTCCCAAACTGATACGGTTTTGAGGGAAAGTAATAGGGTCAGTGAAGAAGAGAAAGAGTGCTGTAGTATGAATCTTTGCTTGATTAGAATGACAGTTACTTGAAAGCTGTGAAAAGGTGAAGTCTGTGGGTCTGACAAGATTTTTTTTTTTTTTTAATTTCTGCCTTAAGTTTCATCTGAATAACACGAAGTATTCCTATTAGCTGCAGTATTCCTATTAGGGTTTTTAGAAGATGCATTTATAGGAATGATAACCCATTAAACATTTTCCTAGATAACATACATCATACAAAATGCTAATGACAAATCACTCATCATAATTGACGAGCTTGGCAGAGGGACCAGCGCTGAAGAAGGTATTGGCATTTGTTATGCTGCCTGTGAATATCTGTTGAATTTAAAGGTAATTCTGTTTTGAAAAAAATGTAAACCTATAATTATTTTGTTATGCTGAAAATAGAGTATTTTCTCATAATTTAACTTCAGTTTTGTAGAGGCTTCTTGTCTAAATACAATATTTTTCATAATGAATATAAAGAATTACGGTGATAGAGAAAAAATGCTGACATAAACCATGGTTCTCGTCGCTGGTTGTGATTTAACCCTGTAGGCAGCTAAACACCTCCCAGCTACCCACTCATTGCCCCACAGTCAGATGGGGAAAAGAATTGGGAGGGTAAAAGTGCGAAAAGGTAAAGCAAAGCTGTGCATGCCAGCAAAGCAAAACGAGGAGTGCAATCATCACTTCCCATCCCCAGGAACACTGGCTCCATGACACGTAACGGTGACTTGGGAACACAGGTGCCTTCACTCTCAACATCCCTCCTTTCTCCTTCTCCGCAGCTCTTGTTGCTGTGCCATATGGTCTGGAATATCCCTTTGGTCAGCTGGGGTGCGCTGTCCCGGCTGTGTCCCCTCCCGGCTTTCTGTGCACCCCCAGCCTGCTCGCTGGCGGGGCAGGGTGGGGAGGAGAAAAGGCCTTGACACTGTGTACCCGCTGCTTAGCAACAGCTAGAACATGGGTGTGTTTCCACCGCTCTTTTGGTCACAGATCCAGAACATAGCCCTGTACTAGCTGCTGCGAAGAAAATCAACTCTATCCCAGCCAAAACCAGTACGCTGGCCACCATCTCTTTCCAGCTTGCCCGTAAGCTTGCATTTCCATCTGGAAAGAGAATAACCCAGCCTCTTCAGTTCGCTGGAGTACAGCTCTGTATGCTGGAGTGGTAAAAGGAGAACCCCTTCACCTGGCTGTTCATTTTTCCAGAGTACAATGGTAGTTCCACGCAACTTGTGAACTGGTCACAGAGGTTAGAGGTTGTTCAGAACAGCGCAAGGTGGTCTTAGATAGGTTGGGAGTTTCTCCTCTATCACTGCTTACGAGATCAACCTCAGGCTGTTGCCAGCGTGTCGGAATAACTGTGTCGGTGTTTGGCTTCTCTTCAGAGTGCTTTTGTGCTTTGGTTTGAAAAGCTCGTGTATTTTCTCTAGCTTGCACTTTCAGCAAAGCATTCCTGGAGAGTATTAAGGCAAACATTCGGCAGTCACCCGGATTAACCCTAGTCGGGTTCATAAGCGTCATGGTTTTCCTGTCACTTCTGCTACTAATTTCCTTCTGTTGAGAAAGGAGGGTGAGAATGGCCACTTGGAAAAGATACCCCGTGCAACCTGCTCTCGGTGGACCTGCTGTAGCCGGAGGGTTGGACTGGATCATCTGCAGGGGTCCCTTCCAGCCCCCACCATTCTGTGATTCTGGGATCCTTGCCAATGATAGAACTCATCACTTAAAGATTTTAATTTGCTTTAGTAGTTTAAAGGCAGCTTTTGGATGTTTCAGAGGAGAACCTGGGCATCTGTGAGGTCATCTGTTTTTTCGTATTTGTTGTAATTTATTCCAGGATCATTTTCAAAAGAAATTTTCTGTCTTCTTTCCTTATTTAGGCATTTACGTTGTTTGCTACACATTTCCTGGAACTGTGTCATATAGATGCTTTATATCCCAACGTGGAGAATTACCATTTTGAAGTGCAACACATGAGAAGCAGTGCTGGAAATAAGGAGAAAATTGCCTACACCTACACACTCTCTAAAGGATATACAGAGGAAAAGAACTATGGTAATGGCTTCCACTGTGACGTTAACTTAGTAGCGATGATCTAGGATACTGTTTCAGTTGTTAGGCACCCAGCAGTATTTTTCTGCTGACGAGTTTTACCTCTCTCTTAATAGTAACTGCGGTTCTGTAATACGTTTCAAATACGTGTTTGAAGTAACCACATAGTGAGATAGTAGTTTGGAGGTATTTTGGGGTGGTGTGACAAACTTAAGTGCAATTTCACAGTGAAAAAAACATTTTAGTAATGTAGCCACTTGATTGACTGCTCTTGGACTGAGACAAGCCATTCTGAGCATACAGGACTTCGGCTGATTTAATCTCTGCTTACGGAAGGGAGCGAAAGTTCTGGAGAGGCTTCAGGCTGTGAATGCTGAGGTTTGTGTTACGTAAAACTCTCTGATGTGTCTGCCGTGAGTAACGATACATCAGTTAAATACCAGCTTGGCCCTTTTAGATTAGTGAAATGTAATTTCCTTTTAAAAAGGACAGGAATTTTATGGTGGATTGGCCTAAGGGTACTTGGAGAGGTTCTACTGAAGTGTTCTCTGGAAGGTGGGTTTTCTTTTAACTTTAGAATAAACCATGCTGAAGACTGTGCAGGTGAACGGATCATGGGTCAATACGAGCGAGTGACAATGAGACATAGCTACGTGTTTTAAAGAGTTCCAGAAATCTGTACGTTTCCAAATACTAGATTCTGAATTTGGATCCTTGGTGTAGGTGACATTTAACGAACTGGAAATTGGCTACTTGTGACTTCTGCAAGCTAGTGGTGACTGAAGGTTACAGATTGTTCCGGTCAAGATTCAACTAACTGGGCGTAAAGCATTTCTTTGTCAGAATTTCAGAATGCGTTTCTTTGGCAGCACAAGCTCAATTTCAGGTGCTGCACCGCCACTAACTGGGAAGAACCATACGTTCAGGGAGTGTTTGCCGAGAACAGACCTTTAGACACTCATCGCTGGTAACTCGGCTTTACCTTCCTTGAGCAAAGAGCACAAGGGCTCTCCTGGACCCTTTCTCCTTTTGAACCCGACGGTACTAAAGCACCTGGTAAAGCGCGGAGTTTCCCCAGGACAGCCAGGGCCACAGGCAAAGGAAGAAGTGAAGCAGCCGTGTTAGGGCAGAAAGAAAGAGTTCTACACGCTGAGTACCTGGCAGTTTAGCTACTGGCCACAGAGCAGAGGTCGGAACACGACATCCGTATCCGCCGGCTGTCTGGATTTAACAGAGAGCGCGTGTAGCATAGCTGGAGTGTTTCCGGCCTGCCAAATTAAAACCTGGACAGGGAAGGCTATTAACACCGCTGTGCTGTTCATTGCTTTTGGCCCCTCGTGCGTCTCGTGCCCGTTTACAGAATTACCAGCAGTAACTTCATGCAGGAGCATATCTTACAGGTGGTGCTGCAAAGCACGCGTTTTATTTTGTAGCTCTCAGAACCATATCAGTTGTTTAACACGCACAGAAAAAGGACACAAAAAGAAACTGTGTATCAAAATCATTGTGATAAAATGAAGACTCCACCCTTTAAAAAACAGGCTAAGTTAGTTCTGGCAAACATAGCGTGTAAGGTAGGGAAAAAAATTACATTAAAAATCCTGATTTGTGTTTTATATGCTTAGGATTAAAAGCTGCAGAAATTTCCTCCCTACCGTTGTCTGTAATTTTGGACGCAAAGGAAATAAAAAATCATATTGCAAAACAAATTTTGGTAAGTACTTAGAAGACAATCATACTGTAATTCACAGTTTTTATAAAACTCAAGTACATTTTCAGTTTATGAAAGGATATAGGATAAACACTGCCAACATTTTTATGAAAGTAGATTTCCCTAAAATCTGTATTTGTGGAACCAGTTGTAGAAGATTATACTGAAGGTCCCTGTTAGGTGGCAACACTGAGTCCTTAGGGTTAAGGAGTAGTGGATGTAAAGTTCTTGTGTACAAAGCAAGAACTGGGAGGTCAGAAATAGGCTGGGAAACAGTGAATACTAGTATTTTAATAATAGAACACCACCGATTTTATGTTTTAATGCATGTGTGTATTTTTAAAAACAGGACAGACAGAAGAGCACGCCGGAGATGATGAGACAGAGAGCTGTGTACCGTTTAGCAATGAGATTGGTTCAGACTGCCAGAAATTCTCGACTGGATCCAGACAGTTTGCGTGTGTATTTGAAAGGCTTGAGGAAAAAGTATGAAGCCAGTTATCCTGCACCCGGACAAAATGATGAGCAACAGTGATGTGTAACATAGGCTGCTGCTCTCATTTTTATGACTGCAAGATGATTCTGGTTTTTTCATAGTAGTATTTCATGCTTTTCACATGTTCTTACATTATTAATTCTTAGTCTGAAGTATACTCACTACCTAAAGACCATGTCCTTCATGGTTTTTTCCCCCAAAAGTACCTAAAAAAAAAAAGCAGCATTTACTTTGTATGAGGGACACAATTCTTTTTTAATAATTTTGAGACAAAACATTAGTATAATATTTAGTATTCTCTACGTGGTACTGTGGCTCTTCCATCTGGTACTAAAGGTCTTGCCTAACAAAAAGCAGTCTTGGAAGCAGATGGTCCACCTGCCTTGCATAGGCGAGCTCTGCTCGTGTTTTGAGCGTGCATCCCTCAGTCCTGTCGTTCCCTGCTTGAGGAGGGTTCTAGCTCGCGCCTTCATTATGCGTAATCCATCATAACGCAGGCAGTGCGGGACTGCTTCCTCTCCAGGACAGGGCAGCCAGAGCGTTTATGTAACACAGCAACAGGATGTAACGGTGGTATCGAACTGTTGGTATTTTTTGTTGAGAAAGTGAGAAATGGGAAATGAATAAAAAGGCGAATATCCTTCTTTCATGAGTTTCTTTCTTAGTACCACTTCATCAAGTGACTGCAGCCGTGTATTCCAGCTTGAAGGAATTTATCTTTCCTCGCTTCCTTCTAACCAACTTTGTCCAAGATTTCCTATGTATTTCTTTTATTCCTCTGTGTGTGTGTAGATTAAATTTATTATGCATGTATCTATAAAATGGGTAATACACAACAGTGCGTTGTCTCATTTGTAACAACAAATTTACACATGATTATCGTATGTATTTCCTTTTCATGTACCTACCTTTATAAACATACCAGTGCAACAGACCAGAATCTGCAGCAGGTGCACTGTGGGGTTGTGCCTAAGAAGTGTTCTAATTGATTTAAGCTATTAACTACAATTCCCCTCTTCAGGCCTTAACTGTTGCCAGTTACACCACTCATACCTGTTGCCTGCCCCAGTGAGGATCGTGGCACCAAGGGGTATTTTGTGTTCAGGTTTCTTACCAAGAGGAACCAGGTGGCAAGGGATACGTTTCGGACACTGACTGAACAGGGCGCGCGTCTCTCTGTTGGGGGCAGCCGCCACAGCTCCAGAAAGAATAGTTCTGAGGGTTCATGCCTGGGAGCCCTGTATTACTCAATCCCTCTCTCCTGTTCTCTGTCCTACTTTTTCTGTCGCTGTATGTCCCACTTCCTGTCCCCATGTTTATCCTTCCTTCTCTCCTTTTTCTTTGTCTGTCCTTTTGTTCTCCTCCCTGATGCTGTTTCTTCCTCCATCTCACAGTCCTTTTCCCTGTACCTTTCTGTCGGTGCTCCTCAGTCCTTCTCCCTTGTCTTGCTTTTCTCTTCATGACCCTCTGTGCTGCTCCTGCTTCCCCATCCCTCTCTGCAGCTCACTGCCTCTGTCTTTCTCTCTCCCTCCCTGGTCATTCTCTCCCTCTCTCTCTCCACACGCACACACACCCCACCCCCCTTTTTCTCACCTTGTGTCTCTATTCCTGTTCCTGTGTCTTTACCACTCTCGTCCTGCTTGTTACCCCTCTTTTTCCCATTCTAGCCCAGTGTCCTGTTCCCAGACACTCATCTCTCCTTCTCCCTGCCCACCCCTGCATCTCTTTTCTGTCCTGTTTCCTCTTCTTCCTATTCTCTGTGGCTCTCTCCTGCTCCCTGCCCCTGTTCTGTGTAATCCGTCTCAGTTGTACTGCCCATTCCAGTTTTATTCTCCATCCTGCTCCCTGTCCCTCCCTCTGTCTCTCTTCCACTGTCTTTGCTGCGTCTTTCTCTATCTCTGTCCTGCTCCCTTCTGTTTTCCTCTTGCCGTTCCTCTGTCATTTTTCTTGCTCCTGTCTTTTCTTTCTCTCACTAACCCGTTCCTTGCCTCATGCTTTCTCTCTACACCCCTCTGTCCAGCCACCTGCCACTCCTACCTTCTCTTCTGGTGTCCTGTACCCTGCTCCTCATTTTTGGCAGCCTGCTCCTCATTTTTGGCAGCCTCCACCTCTGCCCTGCAGCCCCTTGCTCCAGGGGCCGGCTGACTGACTGTCAGTTCTGGCCAAACCAACAAGCTCCAGGACTGACTGCTGAGGTGTGCCGGGTCAGGGGTAGCATCAGCAGTCCCAAGCCTGGAGCAAAGTCCCTCCTGGAACGTGCTAACATGTGTAGCTGAATGGACACTCGCCATCTCCTTTGTCCACCCGGCTATGTCTGCACGCCCTGTGCACTGGGCGAGGGACTGTGAGGGGGAGCAGGGCACACGCTGGCGTGTCGGACAGGGGCCCTCAGTTCCTGCTGGGCTCCAGCTGTGGGCTGTGGCTGCTGCACCAAGGATAAAGGTGACTGACTGGTGGGTCCAGGGGAAAGCCCTAAGGAGAGTGGCGGTGTCTGCGGGGCAGGGGGCAGCTGCTCCAGCAGGGTCCGTGCCAGGGGCCCAGAGCGGCAGGACAGGGGGGCTGTGCTGGGTTGGAGCCAGCAGTGGGGGCTGCCTGGGGCTGAAGTGGGGTGTCGGGCTGCCCGCAGCTCCACTGAGGAGGAGCGTGGGGCTGCGCTGAGGGCTCGATGAGGCTTTTGGGTGCATTGGTGGGGAGGAGGAATGGTGTCCCCGCAGTGCCAGAGAGCAGGGCAGGCTGCTTCCCAACGCCTGCCAGGAGCTGTACTGCCCCACAGGGCTTCTGGTCAGCCACACTGGTTTCCAGGAGCCGTCTCAGTTCCCTGACCTGTTGTTTTGCCCTCCCCCTCTGCCCTGTTCTTTGTCAGTTTTTTGCCTTTCTCCATCTCTCCCAGTCTGGTTTCCTGCCTATATTTGCTGGGGTATGGGAAAAGGCTAACAACGCACAAGAATAGAAACCGCCAAGGGCAAGGACTAAAGCAAACAAGAGATAAGGGAGCTGTGTCTAATGAAGCTGCTCGTTAATCATGATGGCTAAGGAAGGCGCATGCTTGGCTGCATATAACCAATTAACAGATGTGTTTGAGCACATGAACATTGTAGCTATCCAATTACAATACGCGTGATTGGAAGCAAATGGTATTAAAGAGGCTGGCTTATTTAATAAACTGTCTGTGTTATACTTACCATGTGAGTGCAGCCAATTAGTCTGTGTCACCGCACTTATTCTTTCCTCCCTCTCTGTCCTGTTGCCTGTCCTGGGTTTTTCCTGCATCTCTGTCCTTCGATGGTCTCTACCCTGCTCCCC
>NW_010405395.1:0-1860 GCF_000710305.1 Buceros rhinoceros silvestris | reverse complement strand
CTTTCCCTGCTGCTGCTTTCTCCACCCCTGTTGGGCTCCCCGTCCCTGTCCTTCTCTCGCTGTTCCCTACCTCATGCTTTCTTGATACACCCACCTCGTCCAGCCACCTGCTACTTTTCTCTTCTGGTGTCCTGCACCCTGCTCCTCGTTTTTGGCAGGCTTCACCTCTGCCCAGCAGCCCCTTGCTCCAGGATCCAGCTGACTGACCATCCTTTCCCCGCTGAACTGATGAGTGTGCCTCTGGGAACGACTGCCAAGGTCTTCCAGGGGCAGGGGGAACGTTGGGTGTCCCTGGGCCTGGGGCAGACTCACTCCTGGGACTTTGAATCATAGAATCATTTAGGTTTGAAAAGACCAGATCACCAAGTCCACTCGCTCCCCCAGCACTGCCAGGTCCCCACTGCCCCTGTCCCTCAGCACCACCTGCATACAGCTGGGAAACCCCTCCAGGGATGGGGACTGCCCTGGGCAGCCTGGGACAGGGCTCAACAGCCCTTTTGGTGAAGAATTTTTTTTCCTAATGTCCAACCTAAACCTCCTTTGGCTCAACCTGAGGCTATTTCCTCCCCTACACTGGGAGCAATGGTGACAGTCAGAGTGAGAGTGCTGGGTGTGCTGGTGACTCCCATATCGGGAGCACTGAGTGCACTATAGCAACCTTCACGCTAGGAGCACTGGGTCATCAGCCCCTCCCTATCCCTGGAGGGATGCGTGTGGGATGTGACCCTGCTCTGTTGCTCAGTCCCACCCGGACCTGTTTTTGGGAGAAGTCAGGAAATATGCTTGGTCTTGCCTGAAATGAGCGGTAACCCCAGGGTGTCTCATTTCTTCAAGAGGAAGCTGATGCCCAGCGTTCCCATGGAGAGCAGAAAGGAGCAGAACAGTTCAGTGGGAAAAGAGCTGCAATGATCACCTGGTTCAACTGTCTGACTGCTTCAGGGCTGACCAAACGTTAAAGCATGTTGTTAAGGGCATTGTCCAAACACCTTGTAAACCCTGATAAGCTTGGGGCTGTAAGTGTTGCCAGGGAATGGAAAAATCAAACAATAAGTGAAATAATCAAGCAATAGATACATATGTATATATCTTTTTTTTTTAAACTATAGTGTTTTATATTTGTAAATAAGTAACCTGTAGTCATGTAGGCTTGGTTTTGGAAACCTAATCTGTAGCCTGAGAACAGGCTGCGAGCACCTGTCTCAACACTTTATTATTGGAATTGTTAAAAACCTAACTGTGCATGTCTCAGAACCACTAGAGAACACGGGTAACCACTGAAGCCTGGGTAAAATAGGCCTCAAGCCAGCTTCAGGAGCCAAAGAAGATCAAAGACTAAGATGACCTGTTCTTTTGACCAGATACGGAGACGTCAAAGGGAGTTCAGCTGGCAGATTCAAGGAACAGGTATTCCACAACCACCTAAGGCCACCGGACAACCCTCGACACAAGAGACTGAGCATGCATGAGTCAGTGGGGAATATTATAATGATTTCTGGGAAAACTAATGATTATGTTTCAATATTTTGGAATTGTTGATTAATGTGTATGAAGTTACTGAATATAATCTGCTCAGGTCTGTGGACTGGTACACACAATTAGAGGACCAATCTTCCGTGCATCCGTGGTGTCTCAATAAATAATGCTGCTTCTTCGGACTTATGCTGCTGTCAAGAAGTTTAATCCCGATTTCAGTGACATAAGGAGCTGTGATTTGCAAAATGTCTCAAACATTGCTGCCTTTAAAGAACTGATGCTTATCTGCTGGGGAATATTATAATGATTTCTGGGAAAACTAATGATTATGTTTCAATATTTTGGAATTGTTGATTAATGTGTATGAAGTTACTGAATATAATCTGC
>NW_010405394.1:21465-21764 GCF_000710305.1 Buceros rhinoceros silvestris | reverse complement strand
GTGTTACTTATTCCTTTTATCTTCAGAAATGGAATAATTGGTGTTACTTACTCCTTTTATCTTCAGAAATGGAATAATTTCGTGACTGCCCTGATTCTGGCCGTTCTGCCAGGTCTTGGAGGATAGAGCAACAGAACACCAAGGAGAAGCACGTTCTGCTCTGAGGTAGTGCAGGCTGTACAGCTGGAGCAGTAAGAGCCCCTCATCAGCTCTGAACTGAGCCCAAATAAGCTCTAAGAGCTTCACTCTGTGATTATGTGGGTACTAGAAGCTCTTGCTGAGTATCGGTATTTTCAGCA
>NW_010405394.1:14140-21436 GCF_000710305.1 Buceros rhinoceros silvestris | reverse complement strand
TCAGCAGGATGGTCCAGCCTCGACAGAAATAGGGGCTGGATTCCAATTTTGGGAATGCTTCTGAAGACCTCTGTTGATGTCCTGACAGCTCCCAGCTCTAGGCCTGCCCTTTTTGCTCTTTCAATGTACCTGTCTCACCTTTCCAAGTTCCTGATCGTGGTGGTGCTGGGAGAAAAGATGTGTCCAGTTGTTAGGCTGTGGCAGTCCACATCAGACGTGTACCCCATCTCCTGCTGTGGGTTGGATGGGCAGGGCTGGCAGATCTTAGGGCTCACCAGATAGATGAATATTTATCCAGGTCACAACTCGGGAGAGTACAGCAGAAGTGCAGTTTATGCTAAGTATGTCATTCTTCTGCTGGGACAGAGTATTTCCAGAGAAAGAAGAGAGAAAGCAAGTAGAGTTTTGCAAAGTCAGCTGAACTTGCGCATGAGAGCAGGGTTGTCTACATGTCTGTGCCTATTGACATCTCTGGGAGAAGTTTTTGGGGGAGACTTAGAGCGGATGAGAAGAGAAAGGCTGAAGAAAACCTGTTTGTCGTTATGCAGAGTGAGTACATGAGGGAAGTGTGTCTCCTAAAGAAAAGGAAAATCGATTTAAAGGAAAGGACGGCTGAACCTGCTTCAGTAGAACTGCCTGGGTTGGAGCTGCAGGGATGAAACTGGGGAGCACAGCTGGGGCTGGCTGATTTAAACACAGTGTTTTCTGGCAGTGGAGAAGTAGCAGGGTGAGGGATAAGCTATGCTGTTTTTTCAGTTTTGACACAGCCACCTGTTTCAGCTAGTTTAGTCTAACTAGTAATAAGCACTTGATGAACCGTTAGAGCTATGCTGGATGTTAATAACATTCATGCAGATAGACTAGGAGCCCTGTTCCCCTGAATCACTTAAAATCTTGAGTTCGTAGTTTCTAAGGTAGATTGCAGACATTAATTGAAGCACATCAAGCTGTTAAATGGGAAACAGTCTAAGTTAGATGGTTGTGTGATTATTTAACATTCATTAGTGCCGGAAAATGCTTGGGTTCTTGAAGGTGTTTTTTAAATCTAGATTGATCGAGATAGTAGCAATATGGTGTTTAAAGTTGTTAGCATGGGGATTCACAGGTGGAACTGGGGACTGTATGAAAAAACCTACTTGCTTAAGTGGTGAAATATTTGCTGTCTCGCTTAGGTACATAGGCTGTATGGGAGTCCAAATGCAACGCCTGAAATAGCAGGTTCACGGTTATCCCAAAAGGTCTTTTGCATTCATTGCTCCTCAGCGTGTTTCGGTAAACTACTAAATCACTGAAGGAATAAAACATGGAAGGGGATAAAAGAATTGTCATGTTTGGGGCTTCTTTCACCTCCTTCTTTCTCAATATAGCAAATATAGTACAAAGTTTGGGAATTCAGGTCAGAAATTTAGTTTCAAAAGGTGAGTAGTCATCCATAATTTTGTGGATTTTTTTTCTTCTTTCACTGTGTAAATAATACTCTTCAGAAGGGTTTCTAGTGCATTTTGAGAAGACTTTATGCAGCTCTGCTTATGCTCCCCTGCAGACTGTTGTCAGCTGATGCACAAAAAGACATGCTGGTCACGCACTCTAATGGCAACCATAATACCTTTGGCTGTACCTGGTTTGCTTTTCCAGAAGGGAAGTATTCATGTGTTCTTGGCTTTGCCACATGGGGGTCGCATGGGAAGGGAGCAGAACTCGGGTAGGAAGCAAGGCCAGGGAAGGCACACGGGTCTTGCAGAAGCAGGGTGGGTGTCAGTGGGACACACGGCAGAGATGCGGTCTGCCTGGCATGGAGTCCTCCTCTCCCCTGGGAGCTCCCCTGCAGAAACCAAGCAGCAGTGTGGGGCTTCTGAGTCACAGCTGAGCTGTCACTTGTGATGTAGCTGAATTGCAGCGCAAGTGCCACAGAATGCCAGTTTGTCTGCCAGCCTAGCACTTCAAGATCGCAGTTCCACGAAGAAATTTCAGTCTTAAGTCCTCCTGCTAAAATTGCTTGAATTTCGTCCCTAGCAGTGGTACCAGCTTTGCTAAACTATAAAGGAAGCGTGACATAGACATTGTCAAGGAATCTGATCAAACTGTTAACTTTCTTCTAATGGTAAATAAAAGAGAGTGCTTGAATCTGTGCTGAAATTATACAGCACAGGGGTTATGGGCTCCAGTGCATTTCGCTCAGAGGTGGAAACAGGACTTCAGATGTTCTTGTGTGACAACGCCTTCCCCATTCTGTATTCAAGTTCTCCCTGCTTGGCAAGTTTTGATTAATCTTTGCTTGAACTGCTGGTATATCCCATTTTGGCTACTAAATTTGTTTGTAGAGTATAAAAACTTATAAAAATCCTAAATGGAGGTTATAGAGCACTGATCAGGTGAATGAAAACATGCAGTTCTGAAGCAGTGGCATGAAGCTGGAAAATAAACCCAAGCACAATCCAGCACACGAACTTCTGTGGCTGTGGTTAAAAAAGCACAGTCAGAATGCTGCTTCAGGGAAGCCGCTTTCCTCTGCTACTGCCATCTCTAAGCGCTGTTTTAAATGTTGGCGTCAGAACACGTATGCTGTCGTTCAAGGTGAACTCCACAGTGTGGAGATGTGGGCTGGAAGTGAAAGGCACTGGTAAGAAAAGATCGGCTGGAGAGGGAGGAAAGTTTGGATAACCCCGAGGTCTCAACAGCTGTTGCTAAAGAGGAGGTTTGGGCCACCTTGTGGCACTGATGCGGGTGTCCCGTTTTCCCAAAATGTAGGCGTATTTTCTGCATAAAGCCAACACGTCCTGGATTGTAAAATGGTTAAAGTTAAAGGGATTTGCTCTCACCAGCTTCAGCTGACTGAAATAGGTTCTGACCGTCATGACAGTTAACATTCTAGAGGTGAGATTGTAGGCTGCCCTCTAATAGGGGCAACCATTTCTGATTCAGAGCTTAACAACCGGGGATACACAGGATGAATGTCTTGGGTTGAGGAAAGCAAAGCAATGTCAGGCCGGTGTTCCTGCCATGCAGTGAGGGCAGGTGGGAGGGGAAGGAGGATGGCCGAGAGTTGTCTCTCTTGCTTGTCAAATGCTGATCTATTTGAAGACATTCAAAATGGAAGCTCTTCTCTAAAACTTGGCTTTGCTATGGCCTTTTAGTGATTTCCAGTGTCTGAAATATATTGCTTTTTTTCCTGGGCCCTCAGCAAAACACGTGTGACCTTTCCGCACCTAATTCTGAAAGTTTTCTACCTGTCAACAGCAACTCCGTGCACTGGAGGGACACGAGTACTTTTTCAAGCCTGAAATGGAAACCACAAACTTGAGGCCAAATACAGGCCAGTGCATTTTCTCTGAATTTAACTTTATTTATTATGTTAATTGGACAGACAACTGGAGAGAGAAAAGTGTTTTTTCCCCTTGGGGAAGGGATCTCTCTTTGCCCTTACTGAAAGGCAGAGAGTTAATTATCACCTGTGGGACAGAGATGGGCTAGCAGGAGGGAAATTCTAGTGCGCCCCAAAGCTGTCCTCCTAAGATTCCAATTCAGATGTGAATTTGAATTGCTGGACTTGCCTTTTTATGTATTTTCTACATCTCCTGTATGGATTAAATCTAAGGTGTTGAAAGTAGGATGCTTAGTTTGTGAAATCACCAGCAATTTCTGTAATTTAACAATTGCCCTGGTAAATTCTTTCTGATGCGTAGTATTTTTGTGGTTTAGTCCGTACACTTTTCATGGGGGCACTTGATCCTCTTTCTCTATCTGAATATATTTTTAAGTGTGCAGTAAAATAGGGATGAAGAAAACCCTAAGTAATACTGTGTACACACAGAAATGACCCGCCTGTACAATGACCACCCGTTGAAGATGTCATCACTGAGCATTGGTGATCCATTAGCAATTCTCAATTCACTGGTTCCCAAGACGGCAATATCAAATCAATGTGGTGTTCTGGGTTAAGATCAGTGGCTCATCTAAATACACTTGTTGATGTTCAACAATACAAATGTTCCTGCAAGTTGGGAATCATGAAGAAGAATGTGGAGCAAGGAAAATGAGGGGTTAATGCAAATGACACGTTGCAGATGGTGAAAGAGGTGAGTCAGACTCAGATGTGCTAATAGCTATAACTGATGAAGAAGCTCTTTCTTAAAGAGTTGTTCGTACGGTTTGAGCTTATCATTTGGGGGCCTGTGTGTTTATCCCCAGGCTTTAACAACACAGGTTCAAGAGCTGACACTCATAGCCACTTGTTTACAGCTGCTTGCACATGTGGGTGCAAGGAGAGGGTCTCCAGCAAGATGATTTATGCCAGAATCAGTGACTGGCTGTATTGTTTTCCCTTAGCTGAGAGGATACGTGCCGATTATTGAAATAACTTTAAAGGAGCAGGAAGAGGACAGAAGAATGGAGAGCTTTAATAGTTTACCCAGCACATCTTCAGTTTTGCAAACCAGAATAAGTGGCCCATTAGAAGTGTCAAGTTATAAACACCAGGAAGAAAACCTGCCCATCAGTGGAGTTATCTGTGTCAGAGAGGTGGTGTTCTTGCCTTTCACTGTCTAAACTGCAGTTCCCCCTTTTAGAAGAGGCATTGATTGTGCTTCTTTCAGAATGGTAATAATGAACTTTTCCATAGGAGGGACAACTCCAAACTGGGAACTGGGTCCAAACATCATACAAGTGCAAACAGGCATAGCTGGACCAAGTGCTTGTTCAGAATGAAGACTTTGAAAAGCTCATCTAAGTGGACAGTGACACAGCTCTCTAAGCAATATTCATAGACACCAGCTGTGTATTCTAGGACTCTAGTCTTTATCCAAATCCCTGCTGCTTTTTCATTTGCAGAGCTTCTGTTGAAGTCCAGCCCTGTCTCTAAATGAAAAGGACCTTCACACACGTAACTTTGTTGTTGCAAAAGGTACCTCAGATGCTTATAGGAGTTCAGGGGAAGGCACAACTGCCCTGAAGTGATGAAGATCTGCTCTCAAGTGCAAAGGGATTTGGCTATGTCCCACAGCATATGTGTCTGACCACAAATCCTGCTACAACAGAACCCCTAGAATACTGAAATAATGGAAGAATCAGCAATATGAGGTATATTTAGGTGCTCTTTTGCCTATTAGTACAAACTATAAAAACACACAAAAGATCTAGAGGTTTTTACGTGTTCTGAAGACAAATTCTTGCCTAGAAGACTGGATAAAGTCTATCTTAGTACCTCTTCCATGAAACTCTGCTTTTCTGGCCATAGAGGAGTAAATTTTTGTCAGGAGTGGAAACAAAATTTGTCTACTATCTTTCTTACCACAGAAATGCTGCAGGAAGAAGTATACTTGGCGTACCGAGTGATTCTTGGTTACAGCCCTTGCTATGAACAATACAAAGCTGCTTTGAGCTTCCTGGAAGTTAACGAGAAAGATTGATCAAACCTCTTGGGTAATTGAAAAATGATTTCTCATCAGGGAGAGCTAGTGGTTGAGCTAGCTGAGTGATACTTTCTGCTAGACTAGAGGCAGGTCAGACGACAGTTAGCTTGCCTAGATGCTGTCTGTTTTCTGCCAGCTGTATCCATTAGTCAAATAAAAAGCTACCACCTCTCTGTATAAAATTTGCTTTTCTGTGTAATGGTATCACTTTAAATACTGTTACCATATTCCTTGTCTTCTTTTCCAATTCACTAGCACGTATTTTGAACAAAATGCATCCATGTGCTGCAAGTTCATGGATCCTGCTGTTGACCTTCAGTCATTGGGAAAAATAGTTTGTTTATTCCCATTTTTCTTCCCTCAATCAGAAATCAGAACGGTCAAATTGTACTTCTTGTAGCTCAAACAATAATTATTCATTGCTGCACCATGAGAAGCTTTGCTAGATGCCTTCCAAAAATAGGAATTGGTCACTAGTTCTCCCCTGCTAACTGTTTTATTGATACAATCAACAAATTACAATGAGGATGCTTTGTCTTTGCACCATAATCCTGAAGTCTTTAGGATTCTGCTTTCTAGGAGCTATTCAGCTGATTTATTAAGAAGGTGAGCAAGGTCTAACTTGCCCAGATTACTATCTGAGCCTTTTAAAATTAGGTAAAACAAAGTTATTTTCCAATTCTCTGGAAGAGATGCTGGTCTTAATAAGGCCGCGTGTTTTTACTGTGTATCTAGTAGTTTCTGATTTCAACATCTAGGCCTCATCCTTTGCTGCTCACAGTCCAAATCCCTTAGGGTTGTGTATACTGAAGAAATTGATGGTAAAATTATGAATCTTTGATGTTACCTTCCAATTTACAAAAATATTCAAGGTACTTTTCTCACCTTCTACAGCAGTTAGTGTCTGCACTCTCTCCTTGTCTTTTTCAAGGAGATTTCCAGATCTCACCCCAGAACTCCCTTGCCGAATTGTCCTCCAAGCTGCGTTCTGTTTGCTCTGTTAGGTTGCTTTCGTCCTTCTCCTACTCTGCTGGTTCCTGTGGTGTTTCTCCTGACTCCTCTCACTCTTCTGCAACTGTGTACATGCAGTCCTCTACCAAAAGCCAGGTACACCCTTTCCTGGAGTCCCTGGGCACTACCAGAAAAGCCTTTGTTTTGAGCAGTGACATATGCTTATGTTTGGAGTGGTGACTGCTAAACTCTTTCAGATAGCATTTTAACAAGTCCTAGTTTTTCTACTAGTCTCGGTACATGTTATGTTGATTATGATAGGTTCTTACCTTTATTATCAAGCTTCAAGTCAGCTAAATTTTCACACGTGGTGGTATGCCTCAGGGTGCTGATGTGGTTGGCAACGTGTCATTGAGTGCAAAGGTTGTTCCAAAGAGAATGATCTGAACCCTCCTTCTGTGGGTACGTTCAGAGTGGAGACTCTCAGTTGCTTCACTCCTCCGTGAACTTCAGTTTTTCCTCTTCTCTCACTACTTAAATTTACCGGGATGAAAATTCAGACTCTTTCTGCTTGCTGTTCTCCAAATTCCTCCCCGTGCCTTTTTGGAAGTTCACACAGCGTTTTATACGGTCCTGTCCTCTAGAACAGAAGATAATCTAAAGAGATGATAGTATGATTTTTGGCTGAGTTGCCAAAGGAAAGCTGCACTAACTCTTGAGTGTTTTTGATGATGTTTTGCAGGTCAGAAGAGTGCAAATCCAAAAGACTGCTCCTGGAAGGCACTGTGTTTCTTTTTCAGGGTCTCTTCTGGGCAGCTGTCAGTGCTCAGCTTGTCAAAAGGTTGCTGGTTTTTTGTGACTCCCATAAGCTCTGAAACTGCATAGCAGTCAAAGCCATCCCTTTACAGATGGCATCATCCAGAAAGATTCAGGAAAG
>NW_010405394.1:11673-14047 GCF_000710305.1 Buceros rhinoceros silvestris | reverse complement strand
GAAAGAGTGATCTAATAATACTGCAGAGAAGCAAGTGAAAGAACTCCCAACACGTAGTGCTTTGTCTTCTGGGACAATTTAATAAAGCTATAGCAAACCTGTAGTGTTGGGGGAGTAATACATGCATCCCTTAGAGGTAGTTATCTTATTTCTGTGGAGCACCAAGTGATTAGTGGTGTTCTAACAACTCCTTTCCATTTCTAGGTTTTTCCACTCTTGTATTTTGTTGAGAATTGGAGATCACTTGAGCATATGGGCATGTAAGGTTCTTTTATCCACAGAATGCCCTCTGCTTCCCTTGTCTTTATCTTGCCCTCTTCCAGACATCAACAGTTATGGCAACAGGAAGGTCGGAGGCAAATAAGCAGCTGGCAGTCTTCCTAATGGGCAGAAGCACAGGCTGGAGTCTGTCTTGTATTCAACAGCACAGTGGTAGAATCAGGGTAGCATTGCTAACAGTGGCACAGAGTGCATTTTGAGCTCACAGGGTAGCTGGATTTAATGAGGTGAGACATTGCTCATGCTAAACCTTCTACTGGAGCTGAACAACGTGATGCATACAAATGCAGAGAACGTGGTCTAAGGTTTTAAAGTGGCTTTCCTTATTTATTTATTTTCCAGAATGAAATGGTGAAAGATGGTCTGGGTTACAAAGCTAGGTCTGAACGAGCTGCTTAGTTGCTGATAGTAGATTACTTCAAGAAGAAAAAAGAGAGGGACATCAAGGTTGCCTCTCTTACCTGGCTTGAAGGCAGTGCCCTCCCTTTAGCCTAGCAAGTTTTCCACAAATGAGAGAGAGTAAGAGAGGAAAACAAAGCAGGCTGACAACTGTGGAGTTAGATACTAGTGTTCCAGGTTTAGTTTCCAACATACTTGTATCTAATCCCTCCTGCTTGGTGTCTTTTTTTAGACCCTCACTCTGCAGACTTTTTCTGACATACCTACATTACGCTTCAATCCATTCTTTTTTTGTCTGCTGAGAGTTTCCTTAGCTCAGACTGTTGCCAGTTACAGGATAAAATAGATATTTTACAATCAACATGCCAATAAGGTGAAAATGTTTGGTAACTGTTATCTTTATTTGGCCCAAGATTTAAATTGTGCAGGTTTACCAGCTCTAATGGGACAGATTCGTTCTTGATGTGATTGATTGAAAGGCGTTGAAAGGCTTAATACATCCTTAGTTATCTGTGAATAGAGGTGAACACTCCAAATTTCAGATCCCAGTCCTACTCTCCTGAACTTCAAAGAAGTTTTGATTGAATTCGAATCCAACTCCATTGCTTGGCTTTATCTGCCAGTCGTTTTGAAATAAATCCAGAGTTGAAACACCCTCTACACTTGCAGGTGGTTCAAATTTGAATTTCAAGGATGGAGAGGATCGTGAAGGAGGGAGGAGGAAGCCAGTGGAGTTTCCTAATTACCAGTAATGTTTTAATTACGTGGAATGGGGTTACATGAGTTTGATAATCTGAGTTCCTCTTTAGAATGTTGCTGTCTGTTAGGAGATACCTGCACTGGAAGTGGTTCCTTCTCATAGAACCACAGTTGTATGAGAGCCATTTTATCCTGTCATTTTTAATGAAAGTTAAACCAGGAGTGATAGAATTTGAAGGCTGTCACTTCTGCCTGACAACTAGTTCATCTCAGTTTTCATGCGCTCAGCTTTACGTTTATAAGCAGCCCCTTCAAAGGTAGAGCTTAAATATATGGCGTTATGCATGCCTGTACTATGTACGGACTAGCTGCAAAATCCGTTTGTCTGAGAACTATTCAAAATCCAATGTTTGGATGTGCAAGGTGTAAGAGGGGACAACTTTGGATTTCACCCTAAAATACCTGACAGATTGCAGCTATAAACAGTCTTTGTGAGCTCATCTTCAAAGTGTGGTAGTGCTGCTCACTTACAGCCTCACGAGAAGCATGTTTGCAGTTTGGGGATGCGTAGAAGTGCTGGCAGGGGTCACCTCTGTGCAGCAGCATGTGCAGAGGGGTGCAGCCTGTGTTGCATGACAGAGGGGCTGCTGCCAGGGCCTATTCTGTCCTGACCCCCAGAACCATGGCCACATCCAGTCTTGGCTACTGCCTGTGAACAGTGTGGTGGATTCAACTAGGCTGAGTGGGCATCAGCCGGTGGGCACATGCTGAAAATGCAAGGAAAGCCAGCAACAGGGAGAGTAAGGGCATTCCTCCTTCTTTTCTGGTGCAAATAATTTACAATTCATTTCTAAGAGCATTGTATTACAGGGGCATTTAGACTTCAGTGACCAGAGACTTGGCACCACAAGATGTGCTCCTTGCTCTCTGAGAGGCCCTCGGCACCTTGCAGGATTGGACTGCACCTCATCACCCATGTTAGACTGGCACGTTGCTC
>NW_010405394.1:10247-11565 GCF_000710305.1 Buceros rhinoceros silvestris | reverse complement strand
CCCTACACCTTGCTTGCTCTCTGAGTGTGGTAGGACACTTCCTCTTTCCCCCATGCCATGATTCCCAGACCCATCAAATTGCTGCTGTTTCTTAGCACTAAAATCTATTCTGCTCCCAGTGTCTTTTCGATCTACTTTTGCTTCTGAATTCCGTGGGGCTTCTGTCCATAGTTTCAATACGTTAGGAGAGGGACATTCCTTTTAAAAAGCAAAGCAAATGACATGAATTCTGATCAGGAAAGCACTTTTAAGGTGTAAATCATTTTATGGCAAAGTGCTTTTGAGGTGTATGTAAAATAAAAAAAAAATCCTTCAACTGCACAAGGCAAAACAAACGTCGCACATTAAATAATGTGTTAATAAGCATCTATAAAATAGGTGATGGTTTCAATTTGATTTATTTTTCAGTCCTGTGGAGACGGCTGATGAATCATGCATAGTTATGGCACTTGTGAATGGTAAGCCTCTTCACAACTGAAGGTAAATGTCGAAGACGCCATGTGTTAGAACAAGCTCTCTTGCCTGGCAGGTATGGCTTATTCAGGAAATAGGCTTCTGTTTCGTACATACACAGTCTGCATTGCTCAACTGAGTGTGTCGGTTCCCTGAGCACCCATCGTGTAGCTGACTTGCACGGCTGAATACCTCCTCCTCATCTAGGTAACAGCATTTTCATTGGTAGTGGAGAAGGGAGAGAGTATGATCAGTGAATCCATTCTCTTTGGTGCTCTTCTAGTAAGCAATAGGCAGAACACGTCTGTCACCTGTGGGGTTTGGAGGCACAGCGTGAGCCGAGTTAGAACTGAGTTGCCAGAAGGCAAACTGTGGCCGTGTCCTCTGCTCTTGCTGACTTTGACTTCCTACCTGAGTGGGAGCTGGTTTCTCCTGTCAGTGCTGAGAGCTCTGGCCTGGCCTTTTCCCAGTGAATAGAAGAGGTTTCAGACATTCAGGCTGAGCAAAGGGCATCTGATGCAAGGCTTTTATCTCCTGACCTTCCAGAGCTTCTCTGAGAGAGGCAAAAGCTTTCCTAGAGGACCTCGATCTGAAATGGTTCCAGGGAGAGTTTTCATACCTCCTGGTCTCTTAGCTTTTCACTGCTTTCAACACAGATCTTATTCCGGGATAAATCCATCATCCCTGGCACTGACTTTTGAGAGAGGAGCAGCCCTTTAGGGCAGCAAACAGTTGCAGTCTGCAACTTTGCTCAAAATCTGTGTGAATGTGAGCCACTCAAAGGGGAAAGGGGAGGACAACGGAAAATGGCATCCTGCTTGCAGCACTGCTAGTGGAGCACCCTCCAGAGAACATGCTGTATCCA
>NW_010405394.1:7334-10090 GCF_000710305.1 Buceros rhinoceros silvestris | reverse complement strand
TCCTGCTGAGCTTACGCATTTTCTCCCTTCACCTGAGAAACCAGTGTAACTCAGTGAGATTGGGAGGCTGCAGGTACGTGGACTGTCATAACTCTAAGACCGGCATATGGCTGGTGTTTTACTGAGTCTGCATGAAAGAACAAAGTATTTTTTGGGCCAGGCATGATGGAAGGACGTAACTGATGTGGATGAGAGAGAAGGTATTGGTTTCCTCATAGCTTGGCCTCAGCAAGTCAGACTGGATAGGGTATGACCTTGTTGACTACATCTAAAGATGAGGTTACCAAAGCATTTTGACTTTGTAACTGTTCCAGCAGAACACACATCAAACAAAAGTGGAGCTTCAAGACAGGGCAAGCATCTGCACCAAGATGTGTCCCTAGTAGTCCCCAGTGGATGGAGGTGCTATTGTGCACATGTGAAACGTGCCTCTGATGGCTGCAGCTGATTCCTGTGGCTCCATATGATATCTTTTTTCCTAGTTCCTCGCCTCTTACCTATCTCCTCTGCTTTCAGCCATTGACTGCCACTGCTCTGCTGCTGTGTACCATAAAGAAGTTGTGGTCCTGAGCCAATCCCTGTAACCTTGGGCGCTCTGCTGGATGGTGCTTTTGATCTATCCTACTTTCTTCTTTCTAGATGCTGCCTTCATCACAGATTGCTATAGCTGTGCTGAAGCAGCACGGGGCAGTTTATAGGGAACTCTTCAGATTTTATTTTGTTGTGGATTCTTCAGTTCCTATAGAAATGATCGATCCCCTCTTCTGCTGTAGTCCCAGGGGAAGTAAGCTCATCTTTGGTCAGTGAGAAGTAGTGGAGTGGGTACAAGGGAAAAGGCAAGGTTCTTCCTGTGCTGTAACACACCCTATGCGTAACTAAAAAGATCTCATATGAGAAATTCCTCTGAGTTTCACAGATGGAAAATTCAGGTGTTCTGAGTTGTCACAGGTGTGTCTTGGCAGAAAGACAGCTGAACTGGTGCTCCCTCAGCTGCTGGGGTCAGTGATACATTTCTACCTTGGATGAGTTTAAACTGAGTGGCAGGGACAAGGGATGCCACTAAGCAAATTTCAAGAAATTTCCTTTAAATCAACGTCTTCTGGAATTTGGCATCTGAATCTCTCTTCTCATACAAGGGATGTGATTAGCAGCTAGATTTCAAAAGCAGTGCAGTTCAATACAACCGAAAACACCTGACCTGTATCTGATTCCACTTGGGATCTCAGTAACTGCTGCAAATGAGGCCAAGCTGAATTCCATCAGCATGCTGAGATCTCAAGAGCCCCTTTGGAGTATGCCCGGAATACAAAACACAGCCAAGCCCTGCGTTTATTAGCATGACAGCTCCCTCGGTGGGAGAGAGAGGATGTGTATGCGTGTGACTTGGTGGCTAAAGGTGGAGTTAGGCTGCTTAAATTTCGAAGGATGAATTCGTTGAGGCCTTGATGCTTGATGAGGCTGAGATGCTTTTAAGCTGAGGAAGGAGAAAGATTGAGTGCCTGCTGGGATTCCATTTTGCAAGTGGTTCCTTTCTTTATAATGACAGGAGTTGTTCTGCTGCACTGTGTTTTTAGTAAAAACTGGCTTTTTAATCCAAAAAGCTAGGGTCTGGGGGTTTTTTTCCAGGAAACATTGATTTCCCACTCAGTCTTAGCGGGATTCACCAAAAGAAGCAAATTCCTTTCTTCTCCGTTGTCCGTGAAGAGACTCTGGGGAGCAGGTAAAGGAATTTCAGCAAAGTGAGAATAATAATGCACTAATCTCTTGTCAAAAGTTGAGTTTTTAATATATATGTGGATCTACGTGTACATATGACTGTACGCCTTTGTGCATATATATTTAATGAAACCCTGAACACCTCTGTGGAAAACCATCCACACTAATATTTTCAGTTTCAACAGACTTTCCTTTTCAATTCTAATAGTCCAGGTTCCTTTGGGGATGGTCAAAATCTGCAGCTGTGACTACCCTTCAGTTGGTTTCACTCTCTACGTTGGATCAAACCCTCTCCCTCGTTCCCTGATGATGTGATGGGCCTATAGTCTCTGCATCCTTGTGTGCTAAAATTGATACAGTTTCTGGCATCCCATAGGGCCCTCCAGAGCATTGCAGACAGTCATTCCATGACAGGATGGGGAGGCCTGAGGAATTCAAATCATGTTCTTGTCCTTGATCACCTTCCACCCACCCAGTTCAACACAGCAGATCTTCCCATTGTATCTTTTACAATTATTTTTCTTTTTTTTTTTTTCCTGCCTATTTAGGCTCTACCCTTGGCTTAGTGACTCCATAGTGCTTTGAATGTCAGGAGCATGCTCTTGCTTTACAGCAGAGCCTTGCATGGCTTAGCTCTGCTGCCTTGGCACTGGGAGAACTGTGTCTGCTCTCCCACCCAGCCAGCAACGTTTCCCCTTGGTACAAATACATTCATTGCAGTCTTTGTTGGTTCCCACTCAAAGGGTTGTGTCACAGGCACCAGCAGGCTGGTGTGTCTGCAAGCCGGGGCTCTTTGCTTGTGATGCTAAGGTGACACAGTTCTCATCTGCTGCTTTGGCACATTGTAGCCCACAGAGGGTTTGCCCTGGTCGGTTACTGCCTGCCAGCCATTTTCATCTGTCGTGTTTAGTGGTGAGCATGAGACGATACAGGACACACCACTTGGATCTATGCATCCTATAAGGCTTTATTTTCATGAAGAATACGGGTGGTTTTTCTGCAGTGCTATAGCTGAGCTTTTTAGCTGTTGAAGAGTACCA
>NW_010405394.1:3280-7225 GCF_000710305.1 Buceros rhinoceros silvestris | reverse complement strand
CATTTCCACAGCTACTTTGACATGTTTTGGCTTCTAGGCAAGGACTGCCCATTCAACTCAACTGATTTGCAACCCAGTTGATTTATTTTCCCACCATTTTTTTTTATCACATCTGAAAATAAATTCTGCCAGCAGCCGGATTGGTTCCCTGCCCTTCATCAAATAATAGGTACCAAGAACTAACTGGAGTTCTTAGTGGAAATCAAGAGAGAGGTTGGGACAGACCAGAAGATACACCTGGTGTCTCCTCACATCTGAAAATCTGAGACGCAAGTGTGCCAAGACTGATAGAAAAGGGTCAGTCTTCAGCTGCTGCCTGCCCCTTTTCCCCTTTCCTTCCCCTTTTCCCATCAGCTTCTCTGTTTATCATCTCCCTCTTCTGGCTGTTCCAGGATTGCTGAAGCAGAGGGGCTGCTCTCTGTCCTTGCAGAGGAACTGTTGAGATCTGTCCCATGTCAGCATAAGCTCCCTGGCCAGGATTTCCTCTTGGACTCAGAGATGGCTTCTATTGCAAGAAGAACCTGGGAGGAAAATGGGTAAGACCAGAAAGCAGAAACGCTGAAGGATATTGTCTCGTCCTGTTGGTGAGAAAGGACAGTTGTGCTGGTTGGGGAGTAGGGGTGATGTGTAGAGGCTATTTCTTCCTGCATGCTTCTTTGTCCCAGGACTCTGTTACAGACCCTGTAGAAGCCACATCAGCCTGTCTCCTACTCAGCAAATTCTGCCCAAGAAGAGGGTTTTGCTCATCTCCTTTTCTCCTGACACAGCACTATTGCTTTTTTCTGTCATTTCCTACATCTGGTGGGTGAGATTAGGAGTTAGAAAGGAAGAGAGATGCTGGTCTGGGGATTCACAGTCCTCTGGTAAGAGAAAGGGGGAGGGCTGAGGTGGGGGTTAGAACCCTTCTGCTTCAGTAATGCCACAGCCATATGAACTACACAAGTGTAGTCTGGGTATAACTGGTATCTTTGGAGCCTTAGCATAAGGGCAACCTGTTTGCCTCTTAAGTGCAGCAATGCCAAAATTTTGCTATATATTCTGGATGCCAGTGTCACTACAACAGAAGTGCATGTGCAATCAAGGTAGCAAGTGCAACATGCTTTAAGGGTCACAGGGTTATCCTATGGGAGCAGATGGCATGATTTAAGTCCCCAGGTTCTTCAGACAGGATCTACTGGAGACTGAAAGTTACAATCCTTATATCATTGTAAGGCATGTCATGGCCTTAGATTTAACACATGACTATCAAAATGTAAGTCATAAAGCATCGAAGAAAAATTCCACTATACAAGTAGTAGTGTCAAATTTGAGAAGCTGGAAGAATTTGCTACCCCAATCTATTGTTGTCCTCCCAAGTGCTGTCTTGTTCTTACCCTGCCTCTGTTAGAACACTGCTAAGAGTGTATTTTGCTTTCCAGTAAGGAGTCATTTTCTAAGTAATAATCATGCAGGACCTTTCTTTCTAGAAACGCATGTCCTTCAAACTAACATCCTCACCCCTAATTCAGAGCTGGAGATCCTTCCTTGCAGACTGTGATTACTGCTGTGCAAAGATGCAAGTAAGGGCAAGGCAGGGACTATGTATTTTTTGAAGACATGCAGAAAGAGAAATGAAATATCTTTGTGGAATAAAATAACAGTGGGAGTGATCAACGGGCGGTAGACTCTAAGATGGGGCCTGAGCAAGGCTAAAGCATGTGATCTGGCAGCGTTTGAAAATGCAGAGAATCAAAGATGTACGTGTGTGTGTGTGGGAGCGTATGAGACTGAAGGAGGCAGTGTCAGGAATGGTGCTGATGGAGCAAGGCACAGAGTTAACTGGGAGGCTTTTGCTTTTTTAGGTGAAAATAGGACCTTGTGTATATTTTTGTGAGCCAGCAGAACTGTACCTGCATAACACCCTTACTGATATCATAGGCCTGCGATACTGGGATACTGCTTAGGCAGAGTCGGCAACACAGGAAGAACGATGCTATTTTATTTTATTTATTTAATTTATTATTCTATTTTTAACTTTATTTCAGGGCTTTAACCAGAAAGAAGCAGGTGTCACTGTCTCGGCCAGGCCAGGTTATGGCTGTAGGTGAGAACGGGTGTGCTTTAGTGTTCATGACACTTACAGTGAGGAACTGGCAGACCAGCCAAACTCTGATAGATGTCTGAAGCAATATTGTCATTTTTATGTACTTCACTACTTCAGGCAAAGTTGTGAGGGTGAGCGGTGCTTCAGGGAAAGTGGGCTCCTATTGGCTATTCATTCCAGGACTGACCTTGCAAAATTATAGGGCCTGTTGCCATCCATTTTTCCATGATTGAGACTTGAAGAAACCTATATTAGCCATGGAGCTTGTTGATAAGATCACCAAATTCACTTAATTAATTCCTGTGATAATAAGCTAGTCCATTAGCCTGCACTGCCACCTAGCCTCCTCATCCTTTGGAGAGCATGAAGTATGGCATGATTTTTTAGGAAGAAAAAAACTTCTCGGAGGAGTTTCGTGAAATGGTCTTTTCCCCCCTTTGTTGGAAAATACAGTAATTCAATTTCATCAGAAGATTTTTATCATCAGTTCTGAAAATCGTTGCCCCGTTTTAAGCCAATGGGGGAAAAAATAGGAGAGAAATAGAGATTATTTTTCTTCAAAACGTTAGTTCCTTGTTCCGTGCAAGCATTACTCATAATTTGTAAGGTCTGAGCTTGGTAAGGAAGCAGCCAAGCTGCTGCATGACTGCTAAACATTTTAACAGTCTGATTCATCTCAAAATGATTCAGAGACTATTGATAGTAGTCCTGTCAGGAGCTGCCATCTCTGTGGTGAAGTTGAAGTGGTTAGTGACATACCACTAGTGCTTTGTGGCATTTCACAGCATTCACAATTTAGAAGTGTGTGGGGAAATGAAGGACTTATGCTAGGATGCCGATATTAGCATCTCTGCTACCTGAAGAAGTCATGCAGAATTGGCTTCCATCCATGGGTGGGTCCCAGGGCAGGCTGCTGAGGGGAAAAATGGCCCTGGGAAAGGGGATCCAAGGCTCTGCTGCCTAGCCTGCCCATGCGTGCCTTGGGGAGCTAGGCTCATTCCTCCTTCTTCCCTGATTCTTTATTGTGTGAGAGGAAGTTGGTCTGCTTGGGTTTGGAGAGCAGCTATGGCAGGATAGCCGACGGCTGTGTTTCATGGGGAGCCATGGTCCTCGAAATGACATTAGCAAGGATGCAGGGAGGGAACAGCATCCCAAAATCAGGTTGGGTGCAGGAGGTTAGTTAAGGGTAAGAAACATATCCTCACATCTATGAACTCCACCACCTTTGCAAAAGGCCTTTGGGCCTCTCCCAGCCTCTCTGCCTTTCCTACCTGTTGAACCTTCTCCATCACTGTTGCAAAACAGAATTGTTTTTTCCTTACCTTTTGGGTGCCTGGGTTCACATTTTTGGCTTGCTGTTCAAGTGATGATCCTGTGTTACAGGATTGTTAATATGCGACGGAAAAAATAAATTCAAATAATCCATTTCTGACCAATACCCTTCCAAGACATAAATACCCTTCTGCCTTCATAAATAACAATCTGAAGCTGTGGGTTTCTGTAGCTCTATAGAATCAAACCCGCAGTTTTTTGCTTTAACCAGAATCTCCCTGCATTTAGACTTGAAAGAGATTAGCACATAGGTCCTTTGTGAAAGACTGCAAATGGTGACTAAACCATTTTCAAATGGGGACTAAACTAAATGGGGACAGGCTCATGATGTCAATAAAAACAGGCAGAAAATGTGCACTGCCACAGGCTGCCTTTCAATTAGTTTGCCATTGCCAAGTAAGGCCTTGAACTAAGCTCAACAAATATGAGTGGGATGGGACACGCTACTGGTTTTCTTTGGTATGGATTTCTTCTTACATTATAGCAGCATTCGAAAACATTGGTAGACAGATTATGCCATGCGTACCACA
>NW_010405394.1:0-3171 GCF_000710305.1 Buceros rhinoceros silvestris | reverse complement strand
TAATTTGGAGGTGGGAGGAGTGAAGGGAAAAAAACCCCTGTTGAGTTCCACCTCCAAATCCTGCTAGATTTTCTTCTTTATCAGCAGTTGTTCCTTCACTGTTTGATCATCTTTTTATATGTGAACAATTCTGTTTGAGAAGGCACTGCAGGGGGTTTTGGCTTGTCTAAGTAAAGACCTGTCTGAGTAGTGTACACATCTAATGGTTACCCACAGCCTGTTTGCTCATACCCGTTAAAGCCCCCCAGGTATGTCTGACAGACCTTACTGGGTTAAACAAAACCTGTCACTAAGCCTTGTCAAGCTGTAAAATGCTGTCCCCATTCAGAGATCCAGCTTAGGGTTGGGTCTCTGCAGGGATCTCTGTAGGCATGAGTCAGCTCAGGGTTCTGACACTGAAGCCATACCCTCCTGTCGTTCTGAGGGACGGAGCTGCCCACCCCCTGTATCTAACCAAACGAGGGATGACTGTTGGTGTATTTTTCTAGCAGAAATTAGAACTACGAAAATATGCTACTCTCTCTGGGAAACTTAGCAGCCAAACCCAGCTGCAGTGTTATCGTGTGGGAAATATTATCTATACTGGCCTTGTTTTGGTAGCTTTAATCACAACACTCACCACGTGGGATCTAACCCCTTTTATCCAATCATAGTGCTTTAAGAGCTGTGTGCTGGCTGTGTAACAGAGACACTATCCAATCACCATGTAGCTAGTCGAGTGGACAAGAGTCTATAAATTGGGATGTAATGTAAACAATAAACGGGTCTCGCTACACACCACATTGGCGTTCGAGCATTTCGTTCCACTTCAGCAGAGCCTGCCGTGGGTCGCGACAGATGAGGTACTCCTGGGGAGTTAGAGAGCTACCATCTTTGCTTAGGCGTACATCGGTATCTCACTCTTTAGAATTAACAGAGGGTTTTGAGAGACAGGGGTTAAAACTAGTAAAAAAATGAACCACCTGCGCCTGGCATGGCAGTACCTATAGGTGGTGCTGCTCAGTAGAGCACAGTAGTCTTAAACCTATCAGAAGCCACTTGTGGATGCACCTGCCATCAGATGTGGTGTTTAGTGTGTTAGTCTAGAAGCTAAAAGGTTCTTTGTGTTGTCTGGATGCTATAATAGCCCCAGAGAATTGCAGCATGCTATTGTATCTGCTGGCTAATCATCCATCATGAACAGCAAGTCAAATAAGAAAAGGGAATTTTTAGTATTCTGAAAAAAGCTAACCAACCACAGTGATTTGTGAAGAAATTAATATAATCAAAGTAAAGATAATATAAAGTGGAGTGCTTGTAATTACTAACTTCTTTTACCAAGCTCTAAGACTAGCTTGCAAGTTTAATTTTACCTTACTTTGCACATACAATTAAAAAACTCAATGGAAAAGTTAAAAATTAGGACCAGTTTTGAGACACCTGGCAATATTTTTGTAATTTCTTAATTTCCTGTGTGTTCAAGTTCTATGAAAGGACTGCAAAGAAAAGCCTAGGTGTAGAACAAGGAATACCTGAATTCTGTGAATAAGTGGTGATGCATATATGCATCTCTTTATGAAAGCTAGTGGTACAGGATATTGATTAACTTTTCTAGAATGACTGGAATGCAGCTACGATGCAGCTGCAGAATATGATACTCAGCCTGACTGAAAAAGACACCTAACGCCTGGACACTAATCAATTGGCACCTTGAGGGTGCTGAGACAGCGTAGCTTAGTAGCTAGGGAATATGTTTAGGAGCAAGTGCTGGAGCTCCCATCTCCTTTTCTGTGGATTGTCTTCAGCCAGAGTTAAATGAATAAATTGCTTTGGCAATGGAGCCCAAGGCTCTTGCATCCTTTGCTGTGTGGTGAGCAAGAAAGATTTAAGGTGTCTACCCCAGCTCTGTAATCTGAATGTTTGGGTGCTCTCCTTCCTGGGGTGAGCTTTAAATCTGCAGGACTAGGAGAGCCCAGGTTTCCAGTTTCCTGTAATCTAACTAACAGGTGATTATACAAAAGGCAGTCGGTGGCTCCAGCAGTCTGTTTTTGAAGGGGCTTGGGCTTTTCTTCAGGATTCTATGTTCAGCTGCCAACATGTGGGGGGGGGGATCAGAGGACATCAGACAGACCAAGTTATCTGGGGGTATTATGTGGCACCATGCTGATTTTCTGGGTCTCTTGTCAGACCGCAACAGGAGTGAAGAAACACAGTGCCTTGGTTGGGTACTTTTGGGCACGCTCAGCATGGGGACAAGGATTGTCCTGGTCCAAGAGGGAGGCAGCTTAGACACGGTCAGGGTTAAGAATCATCTGGCTTTTGGGATCACAGCTTATGATGTTCAGTTCTTATCTCCTCCTTACAAGCGTGGCATTGCACCTTGCTTCAGTCCTCTTTGGTCCTGACTGTACAGCAGATCTGCTGTTTGGCTGAAGTCTGGTAACTTTGCTTCTCCGTACCCCCATGACACAGAGTTTATGATGGATCTTTTATCTTGCCATTCACCTGTACCATCTCTTTAAATTACCACCTTTTATTGAAAAGGTGCATTCACCTACTGTGTGTTCATATAGTATCCAATAACATGGGTCCCTGCTCCCCCTGCACCTTCTAAACATTGTTAGAACATAATGCAAGGAAATGATCTGAAGATTACTGATGGAAAAACCCTCTGACACTAAACCTGCTTAGTTCCTCAGATACACAACACAAATTACTGTTACTGCATACTGTCCCTTTTAACTGCATGCATTGGCTGCTCTTGAACCATTACTGTTTGTGCTGTGATTTTGTAATAATAATAATAATAATAACAACTACTACTTGCCTGATCGTTAGGATCACAATGGACGTGAATGTTCAGCATTTCATCCCAGTCTCTGCGTACATTTCTTGGTTGTCGGTTGACACTGTTGCTTTATGTAAACAGAGGTCATAGAGTCCTGTACTCCCCTGCAGCTTGCCCATGGCTCAGGAACACCATTTCAGCCCAGCCTGGGGCTGTAAGTCCCTGTCCCAGCAATGCCTGCCCCAGGGATGTAGGTAGGATGCTGGTCTCCAGCTCTGCCTGGCTGGGCCTGGCCCATGGGCTGATGTCCTGGCTTGACTTTAGACCTGCCTTATCCTTATGAACTTTGAGGAGAGACAGGCCAGGCGGGAAAGGGGAGGAGTGGCTGGAAAGCTGCTCAGCAG
>NW_010405393.1:1668-1878 GCF_000710305.1 Buceros rhinoceros silvestris | reverse complement strand
CATGGCCAAGGCGCCCAGCGCCTTCTCTCCCAAGGCTGAACGCTCAGCCCGGACGGTGCAGTTGCACGCTGGCGCATCCACTGCAGCTGCCAAGGGCTCCCCGGGAGCTGCTGCAGGGAGGGGATGTCCCCGGGGAACGGGCAGAGTGTTGCCCCTTTCTCCAAGTTGCATTTTCCTGCTCTGTCTTGCAGGCCCTTCCCTCGCTCTTCG
>NW_010405393.1:1205-1516 GCF_000710305.1 Buceros rhinoceros silvestris | reverse complement strand
TCTCGCTCCTCTCAAGCTCACGTAAACCGCTCGCAGATGGCAGGAGCCCTTTGCCGCCATGATGGACGCGGGGCGTGACCCTGCAAACCGCACCCCAGCCTTGGGGAACCAAGAGCAGGCAACAGAGACCCTGCACTCCGCTGGGCTGAGCTCAACTGGAAATGAAATCGCCCAGCTGGCCACAAAATGTTGTGAAAGGCAGAACCCGAGCGGGAGCAGCCTCCCCCTCAACACGCACACACACGCACAAAATCCCAAACCAAATGTTTTCTTGGGACGGTTTGTGCTGAGCTGGCTGGGAGCTACACTCA
>NW_010405393.1:562-975 GCF_000710305.1 Buceros rhinoceros silvestris | reverse complement strand
GGCGGGGGTTCGGCAGCCACCCGAAAGGGGCCGATGGACAGGTCACAGTGCGGCTGTGCCAGGCCAGGCTCGGCTTGGCAGTGGCTGAGGTGGGGACCGGAGAAAGAGCCGAACTCAGGGGTGAGCACTGGGAGAGCACTGGGGAGAAGACGTGCAAAGCCGGGTCAAACCCCATGGGCGGGAGCAGCTGAAGCGGGGATGGTCCCGGTAATGGTGTCAGGAGTGCTGAGTGGGGGGATGGAGGCAGCAAAACGAGGAACAACGTGGGGAAGGTAGTTACAGGTGGAGAAAGGGAGGGTCAGGAAGCTGGACGAGGGGTGGGAAGGTCAGCACCAGGCTGCCCACGGCATGCAGGGTGGGCGTGCTGGGTGGGAGCCCACGCGGCAGGCTGGGGAAGCTGAAGGGCACCAGCG
>NW_010405393.1:0-315 GCF_000710305.1 Buceros rhinoceros silvestris | reverse complement strand
AGCTGTGCCCTCCCAGCATCCCTCACGCACTGGTTCTGGTGGTCCGTGGGGGTCAGCCGGGCTCGGCAGGGCAGGAAGGCTTTCCCTGGTAACCGGGGACATCCCCATGTCCCTCATCCCTCTGCTCTTCAGTCTGGGACATGGGACTTGGTCCCCAAGTGCTGCTCTGGACCCAGGAAATGCCCTTTACGGCAAGGGCGCTCCTGGGGTGGGGACGGTCCCAGCCCTTGGTGGAGGAGAAAGCCACCCGCAGTGGGACACGTGTTCTGGAGCCCACCAGAGCCCCTGGGCACCGCTGGGACCAGGCTGGGGGCC
>NW_010405392.1:0-300 GCF_000710305.1 Buceros rhinoceros silvestris | reverse complement strand
CCCCCCCCCCAGCCCCCCCGCGCCCACACTGGGAAAAAGCCGTACCGATGTGGTGACTGGCAAGAGCTTCAGGAACAGCTCCATGCTCACCAGGCACAGGATAATCCACACCGGGGAGAAGCCCTTCCAGTGCACCAACTGTGGCAAAAGCTTCACTGACAGCTCCACGCTCACCAAGCACAGGCTCACCCACACCGGGGAGAAGCCGTAGCTCTGCAGTGTCCGTGGCAAGAGCTTCAGGCGCAGCTCTGACCTTAAGCGCCACAAGTAGATCCACCGTGGTGCTGGGGCCCTCCTGCC
>NW_010405391.1:186649-190577 GCF_000710305.1 Buceros rhinoceros silvestris | reverse complement strand
CTGCTGCTTTAAAGAGTACCTTCAGTCTCTCTGCAGAATATGTATCTGCAGAAATAGGAGGGTATCACGCATCCTGAGGACAAGTGTTGGCCAGGTTTGTGCTCCCAGAGTGGGCGATGCAGCCTCAAGATTGCTCTGCCTGCCCAGGCGTGCCCACCATGTTGGCGCATCTTCCACAGAACTCAGTAAGGCAGCCAGATGGACGGGAGGTGGGCAGGAGGAGGAGGAACACGTCCTGCATATGGAGAGGACTTTTTCAGAGCAGCATCAGCAGCTCTCAGCAGCGAGGAGCACAACCCAACATGCTGGGCTGCTGTTGCAGTCGCTCTGTGGTTAGGCAGCAGCAGTGGAGGGGGTCCACGCCAGGCGCAGGGTGCCAGCCAAGCAAGCTGCTCACCTCCACCAACAAAGCATGCGGCGTCACTCGACGAGGGGCACTGGGCCAGCAGCATGACTGCGGAGGAGGATGATCTAATGGCTGAAATGCTGGAAGTGGGAGTCAGGAGGAGAGGGCTCTCTTCCAGCTGTATCCGTGGCTTGCTGCGTAACCTTTGGCAAGGCATTTCACCCCTCTGTTTCCCTTCCCACTCATCATATGCCTTCTCTGTTTAGCTGTTGAACGCGTTGGGGAGAGGAGCTGGCTCAAAGTGGGGCTGTCCACAGCCATTGTTTGACGGGGCGCAGCCACTCCCGCCGTGTGAGCGACAGCGTGCCCTGCACCAGGCGCTGTGAACCGTCCCCTTAAGCTCCCTAGTAAATCTCCCACACTGAATATGAGTGTTCAGTAGTCACCCTGCAGAACCTTCAGCTTAGGAAGAGCCTCGAGCTCCCACCGTAATCGAAATAGCACCAGACCCTGTTCCCCCTTCACCAGACACCACTCTCCCAAACACCCAGGCAGGGAAGCAGGTTGAGGTGATTTTTATCTTTCAAACTTTGGCAGGATTTCACAGTTGTGTGTGTGTCTGTGTGTCCACATGTGCTCGTCACTGAAGCCTGGGTAATTACTTTGGTTTATTTCTTTTTTGGCAACACTTTAAAGTAAGAGCTGGGTCTTTATAGATTGCTCAGGTTGCGTGGAGTATGGATTACAGATCATCAGAGAGACATGAAAGCAGAAGACACGTTTCTTTGGCACAGCATTAAAGGGACAATAAAGGGGTAATTGTAGCCTAGGGTGCAGCCACCTTCTGCGCCCAGCCTTCTCTCGCCTCTGCGGCACTGCGGAGAACTTCATGAGGAAAATGATGGAAAAGCTGTGGTGAGGATGTCTCAGGTCAGGACCTGGTTATTTCAAAGGTGATGTGTGCTCAGGGGGTTAAAGGCACCACTTAGGTACATGAATAAAACACCGCCAAATACTCTAAGCTGTAACACAGGCAGACTGAAGTCTTTTAAAACTTGATTTTTTATGTCTGTTTTTACCCTGAGAGACAGTTGTCAAAGGATCAAAGCAATTCCCATTTTTAAACTTCCTCTTTCTCTCCCTCCTCCCTCTCCTCCCCTCCATTTCTCTCTCTCTTTCCTTCCTCCTCTTCCCTCTCTTTTTCAACAGGACTCCACAGAATGGAGCAAGAATGAGAGGAAAAAGGCAGACAGAAAAGCATGAACTGGAGGCTTGTTGAGTTCCTCTACCTCCTGTTTATATGGGACCATATACTAGTACAGCCCTCCCACCAGGACCCAGCTGCTACCAACCAACATGTCTCCAAGGAATTTGATTGGCTTATTTCAGACAGGGGGCCTTTCCATCACTCACGGAGCTATTTATCCTTTGTGGAAAGACATCGTCAAGGATTTACAACCAGATATAAAATATACAGGTAAGCTGGTTTCCTTTGGTACCTGTAGCTTGCATAAGTTTTTCAGTGGTGGGAACTCAGCCAGTTCCCATGGGCTCAAGGCTGGTAGTGAATGGGAGATGCATCATTGTCCTTGTTCCACCTGGAAACACTTCTTTGGTTCTTCGTAGTCCTCTGCTGGCAATGCAAATTGCTTCAGAGACAGATGTAATGTTCTGATAGTGAGGTGAAGGCTCTGCAGTACCATGGCAATGTGCACAACATGGATCATGATAAACAGGGACCAAGGCTGTGGGTGCGCTTCATTTGTGGTGACAGATCCATAGGCGAGTTCGCAAGCATGATTTTCAAATCAATGTACCTGTGGGCAGAACTGCCAATAGCTTAAGGTTCACACGGGTAAGAACAGATTAAGGTGTGAAGACACACATCAGTAAGGCAGTTCTCCACTGCTGTCCATGAGCCTTAGCTGTGTGCTGCCTGACACAGACTTTTGCAGATTATCTCCATGTATGAGTCGGACTGGGCGCTGGAACTGTGATCCTGGTTTAAAAGATTTCCAATTAAAAAACTACAGAGAATAGGCAAAATTTGGGTTTTCCTTTGCCTTCTAGGTTATGAAGCCTTTGTAGTTGCGTTTCAAGCTCTTGTCAGCTGTGATATCCAGAAATACACTTTTATTTTTCCTTTTTACCATGAAAAGCACTTCGGAGCAAAGGGGAATAAGGCAGCAAGCATCATGAGATTTGCACTAAACCACAAAGAGACTGCAAAACTCTCATGGACATGTGCATATTTACATAATTACATATTCCTGTTGTGTTTCAGAAAGACCCTTGCAAACACAGCCGTGCACTTGTAGGTAGGAAAGCACTAGTGAAGACCCTTCTGGCAACACACCCGCAGATACACGTACACGATGCCTGGGGGATGGGGGAGCAGGGAAACCACGTGTGTGCAGGCAGTGGTCTCCCATGGGCAAAGAGCCAAAAGCACTTGCAAAGCAATTGTAACATCATCTATGTGTGGGGAAGAAAAATGAGTTGTGCCTGTCTCATGGCCTCCAGGGAGTGCAGCATTCCCTCCCCTCACCTCAGCCTGCAGAGCAAGGGTGGGTTAGCATGGGCTGAAGATAACATCCTGGCTTGTCAGCTCAAAGGGAAGAGAGCCCCCAAACCCAGAAATTATGCTGCTGCTTTTCCACTAAGGATGTCTCACTGTCTTTGTTTGCACAGAGGAGCACAGAAAACATGCCTTTTCAAAAAGCCTTTCTTCCTGCTTGTGAATATCCCCAGCTCTCCTCCTGCCCTGCCTGACAACGTGCACTCTGATAGAGACTGCAGATCTCTGCCCCACGCAGTGCCCCTGGCAGCGGCTCTGCCCTTTGCTAAAGAGCTGTTCAGCCCTGAATGCCACCGCAGCAATCTACGGGGGCTGTGGTGGGAGAGAAATGCATGCAGTGTATGTGTTCAGACACATCTAAGAACTGTCACTCTAGGTCAGGCCAGAGATCTATCAAGCCTGGGATTCTGTCTCTAAGAATCATGGAGAAATGGGTCTGGAAGGACCTTGAGAGGTCACTTAATCCATGCCTCTTCCTCCAGGCAGACTCAGACATACCTGTGTCACATCTGACAGTGGTTTGGGAGCAAACTCCCCTGAAAATTTTCCCATGACAGAGAATTCACACCCCAAGCAGGCAGCCTGCACCGCAACTTTGTTGCCTCCACTTACATAAAGAGAGAAAATTTTGTTTGTATGTGAATCTTGCAATTTCTAGTCTTATCTGCTATGGGAAGAGGAACAAATTCCCCTTTGGTTTGTAGGAGGCTGGTAAGAATTTGAAGGCTTATATTGGTTCAGGATGGAATTTATATATAGGAAGTGGAAAGGCATCTGTTTTTCCCAATTTCTGATGGATATCACCAAAGCACTTACAAAAGACACTTGTAGCATGGAGAACACACAATGTCCTCCTTCTTCAACATGGGAGAAAATGGGCTGCAGCCTTTCCACGCATGGGAGGTGTCTGAGGAGGATCTTGCAGATGGTCACAATGCTGGAGAAGTGGTTATTCGCAAAAGAAACGGGAGGTGAGACAAAGCCCAGTGGCAATAGTTAGGGAA
>NW_010405391.1:182116-186563 GCF_000710305.1 Buceros rhinoceros silvestris | reverse complement strand
AAGAGTTTAGAGAGACATGGGAAGACTGCAAGGGCACCGTGGGATGCATCTCATGGACTGCACTGAAGGAGGTTGCTGAGGGCTTGGAGCAATCCAGCCATGTGTGTCGTGGTTTGAGCTGCTGGGAGCTGAGCAATCTCTGGGGGTAATTTTTGCTCCTACTACAGCCAGCTGAGGAGGAGGGGGAAACCTCCTGTGCTTCAGCAGAGCAGATGGAGACATTAGGTAGGAGGCTGGCTCGATGGTGGAGGGTTGTTTGTTTTTAATATCTGGCCCTGTTGGCAGAACTGGTCACTTACAAATTGGGCCTGTACATTTTTGAAGGAGCGTGAGAATCGGTGCAACTACGGTGAATTAGTGGAGCCGCAGCCAGTTCTCGCAGTTAAGAGCTGGACTCTGGGCACACACATCCTCCAGAACATATCATTTTACTGAAACCCACAGGGGTAAAATCTCATTTTGTGGGCTTCTTAAATTGACTTCAAGAATCTGTAAAGCTGTTGGGGTTTTGTCAACTGTTTAATTCCAACACAGAAGCCTCTTTCCTCCCAAATGATGTCTCTCAATTGCTCTTTGCACTAGACTAGCCCAAGGGAGGCACATATTCTACATTAAGGATATCGCTCCTTTCCTTAGAAAAGCAGCCGATATGGAGCATGGGAATTCTCTGTGTAGCCTTCTCTTCCAATGCTCATTATCCCCCATATATTTTTGGTTGGCTGGTTTGTTCGTTGGCCGCCAATCAGACAGTTCCTTGCGGCACTCGCGAGTTTGTTGAATGAGGTTTGACCTGACCACTGCTCTTCTTCTGAGGCCAATAGCAGCAGACCTCAAGCCAGCCACAGCAGCCAAGGATTCGGCGTGGATGTGAAATCAGGCGCGAGGACCTCACCCGTCCCTAATTGAAACACTGTAGCCTGTTTAGTGGTGATTTCCCCGGTGTCTTGCTGTGCGGGAACGTGGACACAGCGCATTAGGACTGTGTCATTTACATTGAAAACCCACAGAGATAAAGCCACCATCAGTGCTACACAGCAGCGTCAGGCAAAACACAGCGTTTTCTCGTTTTTACAGGTGGTGTTAAAAAAGAAGCACTAAACACCAAACTGAAATGTGCAACACTTCTCCTTCCATCACAGCCCAAGTCCAGCAGCAAGCGAAGAGGCTGTTTTAGTTAGCAAGGCTATTTCACATGCTGTACAAGCAGAATTGCTGTAGAACAGCATAGCTGCTGATATCCTCCCATAAGATGCCTGGAACCAGATCCAGCATCCAGCATGGGAAGGCAGGTCACTGTTACAGGCTCTAAAGGCTCATTCCCTCCTTCTGTGTATTTCTTTTGAGGAGGTTTTAGGTCTCTTTCCTGTCAAACTTGGACCACTGATTTTCCTGGTACCCTCAGTCAGGGTTTACACCTTGCATGTGATAACAGGAGGAAGGTCAGCAAAGTGGGAGATGTTTTCTACTAAATTGTGGTCAGTAGGGGTAGATACAACAGCATTAAGGAAGCACACTAATCAGCATCGATTCATACTAAAAAGGCTGGTTTAGGGGGGCCTCTGGCAGGAAAATGCTGCTTTGATCATTATCTGTGCACTCTGATGCTAATGCAGATAGGGTGGCAGATGCTGAGAGTGGTTTGTGGGATGGCTGAATATTCATTATCACTATCCTTGTTGTTGTTCTAGTCATGAGAGCCTTGGTACTAGCTACGGGGTGAAGGCTGGAAAACTGCTGAAGCTTAGCTTGGCTTTGGGACTAGAGCACTGCTCAGACCAGGAATCCCTCCTGTTACCACAAGACAGTAGGTCACAGCTTCAGCCCACTTCTTTGAAGTATATTGTCATGTTGTCTTTTCCCAGAAACTGATTATTTAGCTATAAGACAAAACAAAATAAACAGTAGACCAAGCGCTTGAAGACGCTGTGCATATAGCCAGGCAGCAGCACTGACACAGGCAAGTCACTAATGATGCTGCTCAGTTAAGCAAGTTCTAGAAAAAACAAAATCTTTTCTAGAAAAAAAACAATGAGGCTTTGTTGTTCAATGTCAGAGGTGAGACATGGGAGGCAAAGAGGGAAGTGGTGAGATGGTCTCGCCCAGCCAGGTAGGCAGGCTGCCACTGCCAGTTTTCTTCAGCGGGGGTCAGGACACATTGCCCCGCAAAGAGGGACTCACCATTAGGCTGGCAGAGAGGTAATGCAGGCAGCGTCTCTGTTTTTGCCGCAGGCTCTTGGTGTGGCTGTGGGTAAGCTCACCTCCCCATGCCTCGGTTCCCTCCCCACCTGCCGAGCATGGATGAGGGCAGCATTTTTCTGCTGTGTTGCTGGGCAGACTTAATTAAAGGCTGCAATATGTTTGGATGTAAGGGACGACAGCAATATAAAGAGGATGATCACACAGGTCTGGAAGGGGAATGTGCATGGACAAGAAGAAATGTGGATTTTCCACGTGTGGGAGTTTAATTCTATTTTCTGAAATGACAGTAGTTACAGGGAAATCTGGCTCTTTGTGTAAGAGAGCAGGGAAACCCTGGGGTATAAAAAGGAGATCTGCTCGCCTTGCAACTTCTCCTCTCTTGCAGCAGGACTGTTGAGAGGCTGCCTAATTTCATGAAACCTGCAAACACAGAATACTTCTGAGATATCTGCCACGTCTGGTTAAAATGCACCAACAGATTCAAAACTTAGTGGGAGATGTGACCACAAACCAGGCAGTCCTGCTGCCCCATCCCTCCTCCTGCAGAGGGACAGGACAAAACCAATCGCTAACGTACGCTCACTGCAATAAGGTGCCTGGGTGGATAAAAAGGAGATACAGGACAGGTCAATGGAGAGGAGGGGGTACCTCCATCCTTGGTGGTTTTCAAGGCTTGGCTGGACAAAGCCACAGCTGATGTGCTCGTGAGCCCTGCTTCAAGTGCGAGGTTGGATTAGGGACCCCCAGGGTCCCATCTAACCAGCATTTCTGTGATTTCCCTATTTCTTGATTCAGAGTGGACACTAAACTGGGTGCTCATAAAGGGATTTCCACTGCTGAATGCATTTAGCCATATTAGAGATTTTTATTTAGTTCTAGAAAACCCACAAATCTGAGTGGCTACGTGCCCTCTAAATGTGTCATTCCCTTGACAAGGAGAAATAGAACTATCATGAAGGGAGGATTTTTGCTGTGCATGTAGCACGGGCTACAATTGACTTAGAAATGCACATGCTGTTGTGCTGCTTCAATTTTCTTCAAGCAGAAAGAAAAATAAAAAAGAAGAGGAGAGAAAAAATCTGGTCTCACAAAACTGTCCCACAAAACTTCCAAAGTTTTATGGCACCACAAATTAAGAACATCGAGCCAGGTTCTCTGTGACATAAATATGTGAAGCTGTTGACTTCAAGGAAAATTCACCCATTTATTGTCTGGAGAATCTGTTCCAGCACATCCAGCATCGCCCATTGCCCCAGGACCGGCAAAGGCAGCAGCAGGGTTTATCAGGCTGCTTGCTCTGGCTGGCTGGCTGGGAGCACTACGAGCTTTGGTTTTTTCTGAGCCAAAGCAGAGTGTAACTCCTACATCCAGGCACTGGACTTGGACAAGCTGGGTAGTGAATGTGAGGTTTCTAGGACTGGTTTTAACAGCTTCTATTGCAGAAGTTTTACCTTTCCCAACCAGACCTTCCAGGCAGGTTTCATGCAAACCTGCAATTTCCACATATGAGGAACTTACCTGGCAGAAAACTAATCTAGCAAGAAAGGGGAAAAAAAAAAAAGTTATTTTTCAGCTAGGTCACTTTTCTGGTCCCATTCATTGTGTGGTCAGGTGATAGTAAAAGGAAGGGCTGTGGATGGAGGCAGGAAGGGGACAAAGGGAACTGGTGAGACCTCTGTTTTCAGCAACCATGTAGATTAAAGTTGTATGAAAGTGGTTGTAAAAATGCATGCTAAGTTTTGGCAGAGACAAGATCTATTAAAGCTGCTTCCACCATTTTTTTCAGTCCATTCTTCTTCTCCCATCTCTCTGCTCCTCGTTGACTCTTCTTGCTGTCTCTCTATTGCATAGAATTTAATCTACTGGTCACTAGAGCTGTACAAATAATTGATTTTGTGGTTCAGTGGTTGTACGGAACAAAAATAACATTAAAAATGGGTTGATCTGAAATGGATGTTTGTTCAACTTTTCAGTAAAATGAAAAAATCAAAACATTTAATTTTAGGCTCAGCGAAAGGTTTAAGCTTTGCTGTTTGTTTTCATTTCATTAATCCAGTGAAAAAAATTTTGGCAAATTTTTAAGACTTGAAAGTTCATCTTAAAACACAAAGTCAACCAATGCCGCTTCAAAAATGTCAAAAGTGAAACATTATGATTTTGAGTATATTTTGTTTAGCTGTTTGCTCTTCATCCCTCTCATTCAATTTATGTTGAATTCACAAGTGGTTCTTATGTCCTTGAAATAGGG
>NW_010405391.1:167372-182028 GCF_000710305.1 Buceros rhinoceros silvestris | reverse complement strand
AAAGAGAAAAATAAAAAAAGACTGACTGTCCTTACTGTTCACTCTGAGACTTTGAAATCTTAAGATTCCCCAAGGTTCAGCTTTGACTTCCCTTGAGCTCAGCTTTGACTTCCCTTGAACACAGCTTTGACTTCCCTTGGGTTCAGCTTTTAGAATAAAGAAAAAAAAAAGCCATTTCCCCAGCAGGGCTGGGCAAGGGAGGCACAGCGACGATGAGCAGTAGGAGCGCAGCTTTGCAGTGGGAAGGCTCATGCTTGATCAAAAAGAAGCTAGATGTGAGACCTGGGTGCTACTGACTGAGACAAATTCTACAACATGGGTGCAGTCGTAGTTCCTTTCTCACACATATCCTGGCAAGTCTGCAGTCCTGTTCCAGTTGTTTGAATGCTTGAAGCATCCAAAAAAGCACCGTGAAGGATCTTCTCAAACAGCATTAAGGTGATGCTTTGCTCTGGTACAAACTGATAGGCACCGTTAGGCTTTTTCATCTTTGCTTTGGCTTTTTTAGTCATGCTGAAGTTCTGCTGACAAGGTTTTCCTATTAGGTTTTTCTGCTCTCTGTTTAAAGGGGACATCAACTTTTATGTTTTCCAGTCAGAGGCAAGGCTTTTTTAGGAAAGGCAACGCAGCAATTGAAGGACAGAGGGAGCTGAGATGAAAGGAGGCTCTTGCCTCTCTGTGGAATGAGCAATGGGAATCTGTACGGTGTTGCATGGCAAAAAATACAAAATCTCCATAGTTTACATTATGCATGTAAACGAGTGATGTACATCGGTTTGTAATCAGTAAACGCCTTGTAAATAAATGTGTGTAAACCAAAAATTTAAATCTATTTCCATAGTGCATGTAAACAATGAAGCCTTCTAGTGTTCTCTTCAATGTAAATGTTAATCCAAAAATGACATTACTACAAGTTTATGCAAGTTTACAAGAGAGCCACAGTTTACATTCCTGTCTCACCAGCTCTAAGACAGCAGTTTGGCAAACACGAGCCATTCGGTGATGGGCATAAACCAGCCAATTCCATCACGTAGCCTCTCCCTTAGCCACAACCTCTGTTCTTCGTGCAGTTTAGAGACCAGCGTTGTTACATTCTCTGCATAATGCGTCTCTCTGTGCACGGGAAGCATTTAATATATTTGCATAAGCAGAATAAAGGCAGGAATGGGGGATGGCAGCGATGGCTGAGGCTGAGCTGTGCAGTGCTTAGTCCTGGGGGGTTGGGCTGAGCGGACCAGGAGGTTGGCCCTCATCAGGGCTGGAGGAGCAGCTGCTCTGGCTGCGTTTGGATTCGGATGGTGAGGGCTTGTGAACATCCCTGGCAGCTGCAGAACTTGACAGAAGGACACACCTTTCCTTCTCTTTGATATTCTTGAGAACAGAGGGCAAACAGAAGGATAAATGGCACCAGCCTTTGATATGCTCATAGCTGCTAAGATATGGGAACAGAACATCTGGCCAAGCTTTGGGGAAGGACGGATCCTCATCTCACCGTGGCAGCACGCACCCAGGCCATGGGGAAGGGGCAGAAGCAGTGCAGGTGATCAGTTCATGTCCTGATAGGGCACTTGTGGTTAGGACACGCCAGTTCCTCTGGAGCAGAGCCTGCATGTGAGCTGCATGCCTGGGAAGGCATATCACTAACTGGCTGCCCTGCCTGCTGACCCGGGTAAGCTCCTAGCTGGATCGGCTGAGCCTGAGCACAGTTCTGCAGAGTTTCATGCTCAAGCACAAAAATTTCCTTTTTAAAGCTGGAAGGAGATATTTTAACTGTGCTCCACATGAATCCCAGGAGCAGCACAAATGAATTCTTTTAGTCGCTGAACCTTTCCAAAGAGATCCACATCTTGCTGGCCTAGGAGGGAGCTGTCTACACAGTCCCCTCCAAGACCTTGCTGGGTGGGGGATCCTTTCACCTCCACATGAAAAGTGGAGGGCTTTGCCGAGCAGGCTTCCCCAGCCTGCCGTGACAGCAATGACCCTGCATGTTCATCTCAGATTTCTTCAGGCCAGCAGACTATGCTCCAGTGGCTTGGGAGTGTATTTTAAAGGCTAACAAGCCCAAGAGAAGCCATCACTTTTTTTTTTATTGTGAGTAGATTATTAATTCTGCCTTTAAATCGGGCAGATGCTTAGTTCAACAGAGAAGCTGTTACATTAGGAAAAAAAAAGTAATCCTGTTAGATGTGTGGAATAATTTTGTTCTGGCACCAGTAACATGGGAGATGGCATGACTGTACCTATTATAGGGGTTTTTCTATTTCTGGATCCCTCTAATGTTTCCCTTGGGTTTCAGAAAGTATTTTTTTCCCTTTCTTTTTTGCTGATTGCCACCCACCAGCCTCTGTAAATGGAACAAGACACATCCCACCGGGGCAGTCAGAGCCATCCAGGCTGGTTTCCTGTGTTAAGCTACTAAGCGCAGGTACAGAACCTGAGGGTGCATCTGAAAAGAAACCCAGGACCCAGCTTTTCCTGCAGCAGGGAGGGAGCAGGGTTTTGGGTCAGCCCTTTGTGCCAGCATCATCTCTCCAATCAGTGTGAAAGCAAACCTGCCTGTGCAGAGCCAGCGGTTCCTCTGTGTGCCCGGTGAAGGAGCTGACACAGGCAGCTTGGTGCAGCCTCGGCTTCCTCTATGGGGAGCCCTGGGCAGGTGGTACCTGGTGGTACCTGCTCCTGGAGAACAGAGTGAAGGCGGTATTTGCCTGACAGGTCTGTGCTCCAGTGATACTGTTCACGGCTGGCCAAGCCTGTGTCCCAGGTGATCAGACCCAATTCCACATCCACAGCGCTTCGCAGCCTTCCACCACTGACATAGTGACTACCAAGTATTTACAGGAAGCTGCAGTGAGGTTCCCTTCACCAGGGGGTCATTTTTGCTGGTTAAATACATCTTGTCAGATGAGAAATACTGAGAGGGAGGGGAGGAGAGGGGTAGGGAGGGGACCTGCAGGTCGCAGTGGTATTTACATCCACCCAGCTGGCTGGGCTGGAGATTCTCTGCCGCACAGGCTGCAGGCAGGCTGCTTCCTCCTCCTTCCCTGCCAGGCTCCTCGCAGCTGCCTGGCTCTCAGACCACTCCGTTTCAACAGGACAGAGATCCTCCCCATCGTCCCAGTACTCTGCAGCGTGGGAAAGCCTCTGACCTGCCCCAGTGCCTGCCCTGAAAGGCAAGCCTGCGGGTCTGACACTGGCAGCTGCGAGCAGGGCCAGGCTGGGGCGTAGCAGAGGGATGGGATTCTCTAAAGTCTCTGCTATGCTTTTAAATCAAAGTCCTGCTGACAACACAGAGCACTAAATGCCTGCCTGGGGCTCTGCTCCTACAGTCATGTGACGATATCAGAATTTAAGCTTTAATTAAGAAACGAGTGCGGAGAGGGAGGGAAGAGTCTCTAGCCCTTATGACTGCAAAAGAAAGCTTGGAAACATGACCCAAGTGCAACCAACATCTGCTTTAACGTGCAGATGGCTCCCAGCAGAGGGGTACGCAGCCGGCAGAGGAAGCCGTTACATCAAATGCCCAATCAGGTCAGGGCTGCTTGTGCTTCTGCTTGCAGGAGAAGGAGCTTACTTGGAGAAAGGCGAGTTTCCATGAAAGCTGTGCTCTGGCAGAAGTACACGGACGTGCCCTCTCTTGCTGTGCATGGCTCATATGTGATACTCAATGAGTATCATGAAAAGCCAGTGACAGAGCTGTTCTGCTGTGACTTATAGGTGTGACCTACAAGTTATAAGACCTATAAGACAGACTTAGGGATAGCTCTTGCAAGCATCTTGACACTGACCTCCCCTGCTGATATGGCTGGAGATCTTGTCATTTCTGCAATAAAAGTGCCCCTTTGCAAGCTGCTAAGGTTTCACGTGCTGGTAGCAGCTGGCGGGTCTGCTGGAGCATGGGCTGAGGTTAAGCACTGGTTTCAGCAGCTGACCATCACTGCTCTCAGGGGATTCAGCATGGGTGTTCCACACTGATTGGTGAGGGACACTGCCTCCCCACTGCTACCTGGAGGTGGAAGGACCAGCATTACGTCAAGAGGGCAAACACGTTTTCATTGTCCTTGTGTCCCTGCCCAACCTCATTCTGCTCTTCCTCCTGTTTCTTTCACACTGGTTCTTTCCCTTCAGTGAAGAAGAACCTGTCCATTGAGTATTCAGCATTAAATATTTCAGTGTTAGCTTCCAGCTCCTGCGCAAAACCCCAGAAAGAACATTACTTTTTACTCCCCTCCAAACGTCTGGTACTCTCCCTGGAGGGTGCAGGCGCTCAGCCTCGGTAAGGCCAGTAAGAGAGCTTGGTACACAGGGAGAACTGTGTGATGCATGGTTAAAAGCAAGGAGGGGAGACAGGAATAAGAAAAGAAGATTGTTAGCTTCATGCCTAGTTAAAGCTAAATGAATAGTCCCCACCAGACTGTATGTTCTCCAGCATTTTGTCCTCCTTCCCCCAGTTTTCCTCCCCTTACCTCTATTCCATGCGCAGGCTGTGAAAGTGTCAGATTCCCTTCACCTACCCGGAAAAGATTCCCAGCTGTTTCTTGTGAGTATTTGATATTAGAAATCTGTGCCGTACCAAGTCAGCAGGCGAGCGTTGCCGACTCACGTTATGCACCGCGTCTCAAGACTGTTTAATGTCTCTTCAAAGCCCACACTTTTAGAGTCCTGTGATTATGTAAGAGTCTCAACTCAATTTTTAAAGTAAGTTTATGGGTCTCATAATTGCAGAGGAAAACTTGATAATACAACTCCTACATACTCAGAAAGCAGGAGACAAAAAAAAGAATTAAAAAAAACCCGCTGAAATTTATCAGATTTTAAAAGTCTCATGAATTTTAAAACCAATCTCTTAATTCTTTTTTGGAGCCTGACTCATGATTTTCAAACAGTTAGCAATATGGCTGTAGGGATTGTAAGGCTGGTTTGTTATCTTATTAGATAACTTACATAAAATAACCGAACCCGTGGAGACTCAGCGATTGAGCGTTGCACTTCAGTACACAGCTGGAGAGAACAGTGTCTTTTCCTCCACATAGATGCTGAGGATGTGCTCTTAATCCAGGTCTCTAGTCACTACTGCAGCATAAATATTGCCCAAAATTATATTAGTGCTAATCATATGAATGAGAATAGCCGTAATATTGATCCTCATAATACTTAGGTTATTAAATTTGAGTTTGAAGGTAGTTTTGTGGGGTAATGCATAGTAGTAAATCTCATCAGCATGCATAACCAGGGAAAGCAAGCCACAGAGCAACAGCACTGCAAACCCAGAGAGAAATATCTTCTAGAGCCCTCCACTCTCCCACAAACCTGCACACTGAACAGACACATGTACGTTAGCAGTGCCAGAACTGAAGTTCTGCTAATTGAGAATCGCAGATGAACATCATAGATCTGAAAGGGGAGAAAATCTTTTGGATGTTGAAACAACTTTTTCCCGTGGTTCTATGAGGTATATGTACCACCCAGGGGCACTTTGTTCCTGGAATATGTCCACACACACAAAGGCATGGATGCTGGTGTGATAAGATGAAGGGGGATTGCCAACATTACTGTTAAGTGTGGGCTTCCCTTCCACACACGTGTTTACTCAGGCTGTTTGTGCCCACTGAAGAGGCAGGCAGGTAGCAGAGCACACCAGGCTTGTAGCTGTTCACAGAGCCTCATACAGGTCGTCTGTGCAGACAAGAGCATTGATGTTTGAGGGTCATGCAGATACTGGGGTGGCCGAAGCATCTTGCATGGCCTGTGATGGATTACAGGAAATGGAGAACCCTTTCCTGTGAAATGGCTCTGTAATAGGGGACAGAAAAGTCATACCAGCTCTTCTAGCATATAACAAAGGAGGAACCAGAGTCTGGAAGAGGCTGAGTGGCACTGTATGATAAGCTTACAGGATGATTCCAACTGTATTTGGACTTAATTTTCTTCTGCAGAAGAGTCATAAAAATCAGTCTATTGTTTTCACTCCTGGGGACGGAGATATTTGCATCATGCCTTTTAAAATAGATGGTGCTTTATCTCCCGACTTCAACATACCAGCTCCACTGGTGACTGTCTCCCGGACGATTGTGGGAGAACATCCAAAGGTAAAGGCTTTCTACCACAGCTCTTGTCTGCTAGGTGGAATAGAAGTGTCTCAGCTCTCAGAGTGTTTGTAATGCTGGGGTGGGATTTTCACTCCTAGTGGGGGGGATTGTGCACTGAAAGGGGATCAGATCAGGTGAGGTTTTACAAGGATGGAGGAAGGCAAATGGTAGGATGGCAAAACCTTTGTGGTTTAGGTGTAATAAAACTGTCTGAGTAAGGTAGGGAAGTATTTTCTCCAAAGTAAGGTTTTGTCAAAATGCTTTGTAGTATAACATTTCAGGCTGATGAATTGGATTTAACATATTTTTGAAGTCGCAGCCTCTCTGGTCACTGGTGACTGTGGCAGAAGAGAGAGATCTAAGAAATGAGCTATTTTGACAAAATTTTGTCTAGCAAAAACATTACAAGCTGTTCCAGATTCTTCCAGCATGGAACCAAGCCAAATTCTGCAGCCCTGAAAGTAGCTACAGAATGGAATAATTTCCTGGACAGCTCCAGCCGTAACTGAAGTCAGAGCTCTCCCAAATGTGAGTGATTTAAGCTTTGTCTGGAGACACAAAACTGAAGCCCTTACCAATTACAGATGAGTTATCATCAGGTGCCACAGGGACAGTGTAAAGGGACTGAGTAGTAAAGGATTAGCCAGTGCACACAGAAATATTGAGCAACTCACTACTACCTCCTATTGTGCTCATGCCAGTGGAAATCCTTCTTAGAACAGCATATTTTATTCAATTTTTAAGAGCTCTCAATTTTTCATTTAGGAAAGGAAGTTGGAGCAGCGTCCAATCTGTAATCAATCAGCCCGCCTTTGCAGAGAGCTCTGAGGAAGCGCTTTTGCTCTTTGGTCCTTTATCTTCTCTGTGAACTCACAGAAATTTTATTTCTGAGTGGGATTGGAGTGAGGGAGAAGGAGAACTACAGCCAGGGCAAACCTCAGCTAAACCTCACAGACTGCTGTCCTGTAGTAACCAGCCCTGCCGGAGCGATCCCCAACCACATCACCTGTCTGCAGGCAGAAGCAGCGGAGGATGTTTCAGATAAGCTCAGCCCAGACTTTAAAAAGGTATTTAAGCACTTCGTGTGGGCACTTCACTGCTTAAGTGCCAAATTAAGTGTAGATTTTAGTGGGCATTCCAAAATCAGGAGCTTTTGAACAGAATCTGTCACAATCTTAAACGAGGCTGTCCGTAACATAAGCCATGAATTTATTATCCCTGGTAATATATCCCTAGAAATACACAATGATAAAAGAAGGAATAACGGACACAGCTCATCTAGGGATCTCAAAGCTCTTTGCAGCCATTACTTAAAGTTCTTTATGATAGCTGAGGAAAAGGCTGGGTTTTGTTTGTTTGTTTCGAATGAATAAATTAATCATTAGTAAAATATTATGCAGTTCATCAAATATATTATTCACTAGCTATTTGTCAAAATAACAGCCCAGTCATATATTATCAGAACTGAACATTTATAATGTGCGTATATCTAGTCATCACATGATTTATTCAGGCTTTTGTGAAATGAGTTAGTTATTGACCAGTTTAAATCACTGCTCCCGTGGGAGGCAGAGACATGTTAGGTTGTGAGCTCTTGGTGAACCAAGCCATCTTTGTTTTGCTGCATTTTTGTTCATCACCTGACACCACGTGCAGAGCCCTGTGTCTGGGTTTCTTTTTGACACCACCTCAATAAAAACAGTTATAATCCTGTTTATCTATAGCCAATGGCAAGTCTATCTGAGGTAGGAAAATTCACCTACTCATTCAAGGTCAAACTATGATCTGAGTTCTCCATGTTCTTGTAGGACCAGTGCCTGAACCCAACATTAAGGTTCTCATCCCTTCTTAGATATCTCAATTGTTTAGCATCTCCTAATCTCCAGTTGGACGAAAAGAGTGTTTAGGAATCCCAGCTAACTGCTCTGTGTGATAGATCACACAATTTCAGTAACACTGGGAAAGAACAGAGGAGCCTTTACTGGTCCCTCCCAGCTCGCTCTCCCATGCCAGCAAGCTGGCCTCCTTCCAAAAGTGCCTCAGCAGAGTGAAGCTACGTGACTGACACTCACTAACTCCCCTTGTCATTCATGACCAGCATCCCAGAAGGCTGCAGCTTCTTCCATGCCTTTATTGGTGTCAAACAGCACAGCCTCTCCCCTGGGTTTTATTAGGGAAGCTGGTGCCAAATCATCCAGCTTCCTCCTACTCGATAAAAAATGTTTATAACCCAGTAAATTCTAACATATCAGCAGCTTGTTATGGAGGGAAAAGGTCACCGGGAGAGAAAGAAAAGGAAAAAAAAGGGTGCCCTTCCATTGGAAATTCTGGCTGGGTATATATGAAGGAGTCAGCACCAGGAAAATATCTTTTGATATGATAAAGTCTCATAATAGAAAATGTTGCTGCAATACAGGCCTCGTTTCTTCAGATAAATATTTAATATAGATCACTAAAGATTAATCGAGTACAGAAAAAAGTCTCTTCTATGGTTGGTGTAAAGAAAACATCTTCTTGTTAATTTATTATGGAGCCTGAAATGAGAAAAATCCTATAGAGAGAAATGCAGGCTACGGTTTCCATAGAGAAGCAGCGCACCACACCAGAATTTATTTAGTGTGTGGGCAGAGGCCTTCCCAGAACCAGCTGCAGCATGGTGTTTGCGTGATAAAAAATCCCAATGTGGGAAGAAGCCCCATAGTCTTATCGTGTTTTGCTGATCTGACTCCTGTAGATCCCAGGGTTTCCAGAAATGGTGAGACCTATGGACTCTTGAGAGCATGCTCCACCTCAGGTGAAGACTGGCATGAGTAACATCCCAAGCTTCTCCTCCAGGAAAGGGCATTCAGTCCTTTTAGAGTAAGGTAATGTCCCAAGCTCACTGTGAGGAGAGAAGCTCCCAGTCTGATCCTGAAGGCTGCTTGCTTTAGCCAGAAGTCCCCATAAACATCTCCCTGACAGTTCCTCCAAGGCATTGTGGCCATTTCACACTGTATTGCGTGTACCTGACTGTATTGGGCAGCAAAGAAGCCAGGGTGCTGGTGTGAGATTTCCATCTCCCACAGTGCTGGGATGTGTTTAGTCAGCTCCATTTTGGTGAGTAAATGACAGGAGCCCTTCGCTTTCTACAACATTGTTCACAGAAATGATCTTCCCAAGCATTTTGCAGCATTAAATAGGACAGTTACAGAGAATAAATCATAAATAGCAGCAGAGACGGTACGAGGGAGAAAATAAGAAAGTCACAGGCAAGGGAGGAGAAAAAAGACAAATTTCAGATGAGACTGAAATGGAACGAAGCTGATGAGATGGAGAGATACATGAATGTTGTTCCAGATGGCCAGCCCCACTGACGTGAAGCCTCTTGCACCACCAGTATCTTGTGATCAGCTTGTGAACAAGGGGAGACTACTTGCTCTTAGCTGAGCAGTGGAAGTGGGCAGGAGAATCTGGCAGATATTTCTGTGCTCAGGGATGGGAGAAAGAGAGGAGCCCCCTCCTGAAATGCATGTTTTAGGGACCAGAAATGGCTCTGGAGAGAGGGAGCCTGTAACATTTTTGCACCTCTCCAATGAGCCATGTCTAGTTCTTCCTCTAAAGGTGGTAACTTTCGTTTTCCTACTTGACCTTTTCCTGCGGATACCTTTCCTGCTTTGGGAATGTTTGTGTCAAGCAGTCAACAAAATGCTAGTCCACATGTTGAGCTCTCCCCAGAAGAGAGGCCAAAGGAAGGAATGCCAAGGTTGAATGCCACCAGTCAGATCCTAGTCACACTGCTCTGTGTGTTGCCGGGAGTCATTCAGGAGATGTAGCCAGGAGGAAGACAGAAAAACCATGGTTAGAAAAGGATTGTTGCCCTTGTTCCTGGGGCATATGCAACTCAGAGTGTCTCTTGCGCTATAGCTGATGCCTAGGTGATCTCACAGGACACTCTTTTATTGGCTCACATAGAAGACAGAGGAAGGAGAGAGAGACTTTAACATCTGGTATCACAACCCAAGACACATGGGACTAAAAGGATCCTCCAGGGTCACAGCTTCCCATCTTCCACTCTGCCAGGCACAAAGTTTTGCCATTTGAAGAATTACGGTCTCAAACCTCTGCGACAATCCAGGTGGTCTCTTTTTGCAAACAGCATCTCCGAGGCCTTGGCTGCTCCCAGAACCCAAGTAACAACCGAAAACCTAAATAATAAATCTCTGTAGTTCTACCACAGGCTGTTGGACTTGAGACAGGTATGACTGCATGGCAGGCTCTAGCCTGGGGCTCCCTCAGGGAAAGACTAACAGATTTTTAATAGCAGCAGGAGCTGTGGCAGTCATCTAATATAAAACTAACCTGTGCTTAAAACATTTGTGGCATGTGGCACAGATCTGGTCAGGAGAATTGCAGCAGCTAAACCACCCCCAGGATAACCCGTGGCTGATCAAGGGGCTCTTGTTTTCATCTCCACACCCACCGTGACTGCGCTGCAGTTTTGCCTGTGTCACCTTGGCAGGGGCTTTCATCAGCCATGCCTCCCAGACTCAGCCTGTCAGGCTTCGTACTCCCACCCCAGCGAGCCACAGAGATAATCTATGGAACACAAATATGATTTTATGATAAGTTTTCTATGCAGCCAGGATAAAACGCCAAAGAGAATCAGAAAACAATCAGTCAGTGAAATTCAGCGCCGCTGATGAGTGCGCTGTTGGTAATGGTTCAGCGCCCAGGGAGATTGAGGCTTTAAACACAGCCACGACCTGCCCTTCCGAACACGGGGATGAGTGGGGCAAGGAGAGACAGGGATGAGGCTCGGGGAACTGGAATAACCAGCGCATCTCCTGTTTGGAGGAAGATAAAACAGGAGCAGAGCAGAGCTGCAGAAAGACACCTTAGCACGGAGTTGCTGCTTTTGTCCGGAGCTCAGCAAAGCAGTTCGAGGAGAGCGGACGAACAGGTGAGACAGTATCGCAGATAAACATGCACTTATTGTGGAGGCCTCTTGGTGATGCTCTTGCACAGGACCGTCTAATTGATTCCTCCCACTGCAGGCAGTTTTAGGAGGGCTCTCTGCCCCCCATCAGGTTTGCAACAGCCCCTGCCCTGAACAAGTTGAAGTTTACATCAGGTTCTACATTCTGCCACAAAAATATGGTCTGTAGGACCCTAAATCTGTGCTGCTCAGCACAATGTAACAGCCGAGGGAGAGAAAAAAGAAAGAGCTGGGAAGCACAAAGAGGAGAAGGAACCCTATGAAAGAGTGGAGAAAGAAGAAAACGGAGTGCCTTAGCATGGAGGGGAGTGCTAAAGAGCATCCTGCTGGTGTGAGGAGCAGCTCAGCTAATCTGGCAGTTCAGGAGAGAGTAGGGCTGTACCCCAGAGGATGACTACCCAGCCCATGGCAAGGAGGCAGCCTTTCACCTGTCCCACTTCTTCCTGACACTTGCTTGAGCACTGCGAGTTGTGAGGTTTCCAGTCAGCAAAAGGAAACATTAGCGCCAGCTCTCTACCCTACTGCACGGAATTTTTTTCCTCCAGTATTTGTAAGAGTTGGGGGATTCATACCAGCTTTTTTCCTGTCTTCTTTAAGTACCTCAGGCTTGAGTCATATAATTGAATAACTCACAGCTTCCATTTAAAAAATAAGAATAGGCCGTCTTTTAGGATTGCAAAGAAAATAGGGGCCTTTAAATCTCAAAACCCAGCAGGCAAATAAATAGCAATGCAGACACTGTTGTTTTGTTTGGTAGCTAAACATATACATATGCACGTGCCTCAAAATTCTGGAGTCCGGTTCATTATTTCTGAGCAAAGGCCCAGATGTGCAACAGCACATCATCCCTTATCCAGCCATGTGTGCGGCTGCAGAGAGTGTAGGAGCTGGTGCTTGTACTTTGCCCAGTCCTCACCCCTTGCGACAGCCATGAGGGAAGGGCTTCTCCTAAGCTTTTTCGCAGCATCTGATGCCTCCAGACTAAATTTCCAGTACCTTGCCTTGGAGAGATCCTGACTTTAACTTAACACAAACTAAAAAGCCTACCATGAAGGAAAGCTGCAGAGGCGTGAGGGGAAGGACTGACCCCGCAGAACTCTCACCCAGACTCAGTGAAGGATTCCTGAGCCGTAATAAAAGTGCAAAGCAAGTACCTGCCAAGGGAAAACAAAAATCTGAGACATAAGAGCCCTTGCTAAAGAATAAATACTTTCACCATTTATTTCACTCTCTACTAAACTTAAAAAAAAAAAATCTCCCCTCAGAACCACCCAAACACCATCCCCTGCCCTAAAAACAAACAAACAAACAAACAAACAAACAAACAAACAATTCCAAGAACCCCCAGCCCTCCCCACCCAGCTGACCTCTATTTCTACCTAAATGGCCACTGAATGGTGAGGTTATAAATCTTCACAGCTGCCCTCACCCTGCCTCTGGGACAAGGGCTTGTGCCCCTCTCCCAAACCCTGAGGTTTTGATGCAGAAGACAGCTCTGCTTACAGCCTGGAGCCCTGCTGGGCTTGGAGTCTGCCTTTGTACATGGGGCTGGAGGCTGAATGTACTGAAGTCGAGGAGGTTTTTCTCTTAACTTCTCCAAGACCTGAATTTCCCGTCTGGATGCCAGCATGTGAGCAGATTTTGCTTTGTGGCTGAATTCAGTGATGGGTGTGAACAGATGCTTCGGCGGCTCTGTGCGTGTTGTGGGGCAGTTTGCATGGACTGCCCTCTCCCTGAAGTCACCCCTGCCATGCTGCAGTGTTTACATCCACAGCACGGGGACAACAGCCCCTCTCAGTTATTTTAGGTGTGTCTGAGGCGCAGTCAGCTCAGGAAGCACCCCAGTGGTCCTTTTTACACTGACTATGGTATACTCATGCAATCACAGAAATTCAGACAGGCACAGCCCGAAGTGGTAGAGACTAGCATTGCTGGAGGTCTTCAACCTTCTCTCCCAGACCATCCGGCGTGCTCTTCTTTGCTGGGTTGAACACAACAGCGAGCAATCAGCATAACCTTCCTGAAGGAAGTGGTTTGCATTTCATTAGATTGATTTCACAGCCTTTGGGGTCCTATTACCTTGTAGAAGATAAATGCCAGGGATGTGCATTTAATCCTTCTCTCTTTTGCTATAGATCAGGTCCAACACCCTCCCCATGGCATGACTCCAGCTCACTCCACTTCATGTTTTCTCCATTGCTTGCCCATGGCTCTTGTGTCCTCCCCCAAGGGCTGGGATTTGGGAATCTATGCACGGTGGTGATTTTTAATGGACAGGAACTTCTGTCCCAGCTTCTATTCTCTGTGGCTCTTGTGAGGTCATGTTTGCACATTGCCACCTCCACCCTTAGCAGGTGTGAATGGAGACCTGGGCAGGCAGCAAGGACCCTGGGCAGGGTGTTTATTGGCACACATGGCAAAATGGGCAGCTCCCTGGGACAGTAACCTTGGCTGTGGCCTCACCATCTACTTTAGTCCTGGCTGGTGAAATACCTCAACCTTGCCTTTGGGTCTGGATTAGTTTTGTTCCTGTCTGTGCAGTATCTCAATCTCTTCCTTGAGAAGTTGTTCATCTCCTGCTGCCTTTGCTTCTCTGCCTACAGTGCCACATTTGTTTAAAAGCGCTTTGAGATCCGTGTATCAGAGTCACAAATAACAGCTAAAGGAAACATGACTCATGACTGGGAAATAGCTAAGCATGTGCTGAATAACCAACAGATTCACAAACAGATCCCAGAAAACAAAAGCATTTGCATTCACTAGTCCCTGTTCCCTGGATAAGACAGGCCACAAATAAAGCTTTTTCTTCACGAAATGTACACAAGAAGCATGGTTGTCTTTTTATTGCAGGCCACTTTGCAGCATGCAAAAAGATTGCCTTTCTTCAAGAGTTTGTGAATTTTTATTTTCTTGTAGCCTTTTCATTTCCTCCATCAAAACATGTCTGGGTTTGAAATGGCATGACTAGGAATGAAAATTAAATACATCAAACCTGATTTTTGTTGAAATGAGATTTTGGAGCAACCAGGGAATGTTCAAGGCTTTCTCACAGCTTGTCTGCAGTTTTTTTGCTAAAGAGGGATGTAGTCTGAGGAAATGGGTCACCTTTTTCCTAGAGAAAATTTCTTCAATTTTATTGTAATTCTGAAATGTCATAGGCTTTTTGGAGCAGGTTTTTTTTTTTTTTAAATCTTGAACAAAGCATAAATGTCTCTCATTATGGATGGCTTGAATTTTGCTGCAGCTGTACTCTGCAGCCTAATGGTTTTTTAGCCCTTCACCTCTTACCTTATGCCCTTGGCTAGTAATTTCAGGCCTGGTTACTTTTGAATCCTCTACTAGGAGGGGACGCTCCCTGCATATAGCCACTGTGTTCATCCCAGTTCTTGTTCACTTGCCCTCTCGTACCTCTGCCGTGTACTCAAGAATGCTTTCCGCAAGACTGCGTGCAATGGCGTGGGTGATGAAGAATGCTAGTCCTCGTCTCATCTGGGTTATTCTGAGGCTGGCGACCACGTGTTGGATCTAGGTATGCCTTTAGGAGCAGGCAGTGATTGGGCTGTCTGTCCTGTTGCATCTCTGCAAATCGTGATTT